>NW_028094936.1:1967174-2033887 GCF_014824575.4 Sturnira hondurensis | reverse complement strand
TCTCACTTATGCGATCTTCCGCCATATCGATTCTATTCTTCATACCTTCTACTGTGTTCTTCAGTTCAGAAATTGTATTCTTCATTTCCTCTTGGCCTTTACTAAGGGTTTCCATTTCCTTTTTCATGTTGGTGTAGTTTGCAGAGAGTTCACTGTAGCTCCCCTGTAGTTTCTGGTAGCTCGTTGTAAGCTCTTTGACTTTCCTGATAACCAGTGCTTTGAATTCAATATCTGATAGTTGGCTTGCCTCTATTTCATCTAACATTCTTTCTGAGACTTCCTCCCTTTCTTTCATTTGTGGATTGTTTCATTGTCTTCCCATTGTTTGTGTTGCTTTTTTTGTTGGCTTCAGCTTCTTAAAGTGATCTGTTCTGGGTTCCTGAGTTTATGGTGTGAACTTCTGTGGTAAGGTGCCTGTGAGATTCAGTGGTGCAGTCTCCTGCAGGTATCTTGGTGTTCTCCACTTCCACCTACTCCTCTTGTTGGTTTCTAGCTGGTCAAACCTTTATTTCTGGTCTCCCTAGCTGCAGCAGCCTGAGGCGCTATTAGTGTGGCCTTTCTCTCCTCTTGGTAAACTTAGCTGGTCTCGCCAGTGCCCGCCCAAGATCCAGAATGGCGCCGCTCTCCCGTGCCCCGCTGAGAGCAGGTTTTTCCCCAGGCTTCCCAGCTCTGGCCTGGCGTGAGGGCACGCACTCCCAGACAGGCTTTCCTGGTTTCGCAGGCTTTGGCTTGGACCTTTTCCAGTGCTGTGGCTGCACACAGTGGGCAACTCACAATTCTTCCAAGCCGGCACCCACAGCCTCACTCCCAGTGCTTCTCAGTCTGAGCCTAGCTGGGTAGGGATGGAGCTGGCGACTGGCGCTCTTCCAGGGGCCCTGCCAGCAGCCTGCAGCTCTCTGAGGCTGTGTGAGCCACCGCTGGAGTCCCATGCTATGGGGAATGCGCACCACCGGGAATGCAGGGGACTCCCAGACCTCCAAGCTGGAAACCACACCGGACTCCCCGTGCTTCTCAGTCTGCGCCCGGCTGGGTAGGGAGGTAGCTGGTGACTAGTGCCCTTCCAGGGGCACTGCCAGTATCCCGAAGCTCCCCAAGACTGTGGGAGCAGCGGCCCAGGCTACTGGGAATTCCGAGGCCCCTCAGTTCCCCAAACCGGCAACCACAGCCTGACTCCGTGGGTTATCAGAGCTCTCTGGTTTTCTTCCTAATGCCCACTCCTCTCTCTGCCACTACAGGCAAACCAATCTCTCCTGGTGTTTTCCAATCTGTGCCCTGCTGGTTAGAGAGGGTGCTGATGACTAGTTCTCTCCCAGGGTAGTTGTTGTTGCCCACCCTCGGCTCTTAGAGATCAAGGCGGCCCAGCCAGGGCCCGGGCGCAGCCCGGCGGAGGGCCTGTAGCCTCTGCACTGTTCCCTTGTACCTTGTTGATCTGCGGTCGTCTCCTCTCCTCAACCTCTGGTCATTCAGTGTCCGCTATACTTTCTGGGATCCTTCCTTCCTATATGCTGGGTCCCTGTTCATTGCGCTCCTCTGCAGAGCACCCCGGTTTTTCTCTGGAGCTTGAAGGGAAGCGAAATCCTTTGTCCTACTCCACCGCCATCTTCTTCCTCCCCCTCTTTATGTCTTTTTAATGCCTTCTTCCCTTGAGTATTATGAAGTGTCCTTTGGTGTCTCCTTTTATGACTTTTTTTGAAGTCTATTTTGTCTTGTATAAGTATTGCTATGCTGGCTTTTTTGTCTTGCCCATTTGCTTGGAATAGTTTTTCCTAACTCTTCACTTTCAGTCTGAATAGGTCTTTTTTCCTGAGATGGGTCTCTTGTAGGCAAGATATGTATCAGTCATGTTTTCTTATTCATTGAGCAGCCCTTTGTATTTTTATTGGAGCATTTCATCATTTTACATTTAAGGTTATTATTGATAGGTACTTATTCATTTTCTTTCCCCCCCTTTTTTCTTGTGTCTCCCCTTCTCTTTTCCTAACCTTCTAAAAGTAGACTCTTTATCATCTCTTTCAATGTTGCTTTGGTGGAGGTGCACTTTTCAGTCTTCTTTTGTATGTTTAACTCCATATTTCACCTTCCATTTTAATTGAGAAACTCTCCGGTGGAGTAGTCGTGGTTGCAGGCCTGTGCTTTTCAGTACTTTGAGTATTTTTTTTTTTTCTATTCTCGTATGGCTTGTACTGCTTCCATTTAGAAATCAGCTGCTAGCTTTATTGAATATACCTTGTATGTTGCTATCTATTTTTCCCTCATTGCTATCAAAATTCTTTCTTTGCCCGTAAATTGTGACATTTGTATTATGATGTATGTTGAAATAGGCCTCTTTATATTGATCTTGTTTGAGATCCTCTGTGCTTCCTGAACTTGCATGGCTTTTCCCCTTTTCAGATCAGAATACTTTCTCTCATTACTTTTTCAAACAGGTTTTCTATCCCTTGCTCCTTTTCTTCTCCTCATGGTATTCCTATGATTTAAAAATTTTTGTGTTTCTTGTCCCTAAGTTCCTTTAAGCTATTCTCATACATTTTGAGCCCTTTTTCATGCTCCTGCTCTATGTGGGTATTGCTTTCTACATTGTCTCCCAGCTCACTAATTCAGTCCTCTGCTTCAACCAGTTTGATTATGATTCCTTCTATTGTATATTTTGTTTCAGATATTGTATTCTTCATTTCTTCCTGATTTTTGTTTATAGTTTGTTTCCTTTTTCATGCTGTTGTAGTTCCCACTCAGTTCCTTGCAGTTATCATTGAGTTTCTTCAGCCTCCTTATAATAATTTTTAAAAATTCTATGTCTGTTAGTTTGCTGGCCTCCATTTCATTTAGCTCTTTTAGTATAGATCCTTCCATTCCTTTTGATTGAGTGTTCTTTCTTTACCACTCCATTTTAGGTGCCTCTTTTTGTTTGTTTCTGCATCTGAGGATACTCTGCTTTGCCAGATTCTTTCTGGGGTGGATTTCTGTGGTAGGAGTTTTGTGGGACTCAGTGGTGTATTCCCTTTGACCCTGTCTGAATGCTCTAGGGTAGCCCTTTCTTCCATTTGTGTGGCTCTCTTGTGCTTGGGTTCTACTTGGTGGGTTCTTTGTTTGTGTGTTCTCCCCACTGTGATTTCTGGTAGTCTACTCTCACCTTGTCATTTTGAAGCATCCTTAGCACACTTTGGCTTCCAAACTTCATATCAGCTAAGATTCTGTTGTATAGTTTGTTCTTCAGAAGATCAGCTAAGTGGCCCAGTTGAGTGTATGAGCAAGTTGGCTCAGCTCTGACCTACATTACCTTCATCTTTTTTCCCCAAATTAAACTTGCTCAATTGAGTACTATTATTAAATCAGATCATGCTTCTTGCTCCACTTTTCTACCTCAGTTTTTAGAGTATTTACCCAAGTTTTTAGAGTCTTTAATCATTTTTATTTTTTTAAATATTTTATTTATTTATCTTTAGAGAGGAAGGGAAAGAGAGAAGGAGAGAAATATCAATGTATGGTTGCCTCTCGTGAGTCCCCTGCTGGGAACTGGCCTGCAACCCAGGCATGTGCCCTGACTGGGAATCGAACTGCGATCGTGTGGTTCACAGCCCCGCGCTCAATCCACTGAGCTACACCAGCCAGGACTAATCACTTTTAAATAAAATTTACTTTGACGAAAATTCACATCACTGACAAGGCCTCACTGTAAAATTTCACTAGTGTCCCTATCCATCCAAAACCTTACTTGCCTTTAGTAACTTTTCACTTACATCAAGACTCATTTGCCTTAGGGCCTTTACACACCCTCTCCCTGTTCCTCACCTTGCATCTTAGAGAAAATTTCTCCTCATCTTTTAGGTTTCAATTTAATGCCACCAATCTAGAAGAGGCTTTCCTGTGTTCTTTTTCAAGGATAAGACCTCTTTCTCTACATCAGTATATTATCTACTATCACTGAGCTCTGATCATGTCTATTATGACTCAACATATTTTGTGGCTATATATTTGACATAAAATGTATCTGTCATCTTCCTGAATGGATTATAAATACCATGAGAATAATGCCTATGTGTGTTTTGCCTGCTACTAAATATACATACATAACCCTAGCAAGGTCTTGTTCCAGAATACTTGAATAATATAAGCACTAGTTAAAAGAAAGAAAGAATAAAAAAGGACTGTTATTATGATCCTTAATGGTAACTTATATCATTAACCTCTGGGTTTTCTGGCTTCATCTTCACTCTCAGTGTGTGGGTTCCTTATGATTCATTACTAAAAACAGTTTCCTGAGGACTCGTTCTCTGCCCTCTAACCCAGCAGGTGGCCTTGTTGATGCAAGACAGTGGATCTATGGTACCCTGAGAATAGCAGTGATTGAATAAGGGTCATTGACCACACTGGGCATCATAGAGGATGCACTAAGTTTTTGTTTTTTTTTCTGGACAGGATCATGAGGAGACATGCTTCTGTTTTCAATTCTTGGACTTTTAAAATGGGGCTGACCCATACTCACATTATATCCAAGAACAGGTAAAGGCCCAATGATAAAAAGCAGTTCCCACCTTTCTAGTTCCCTTAAGCCTGACCTCCTGAAGAGCAAGTTTTTTCTCTTGTCATTCTGCCTTTTAAATGGAATGGCCTATTAGTTTCTGGTATCACTGTAGGTCAAGTGTTTTTGATAAAATATTTGGATTCTCAACCTGAGATGCTCAAGTCATTTAGGGTTCATTAACTACTTGAAAATATATGCAAAAGTTTATGTTCATATGTGGGGGAAAGTCTATAATAGTTATCAAATTCTCAAAGAAGTCCATAATTTTGAAAGGTTATTAGTTTCTATACTAGATAATTTTCATTGCTTTTTTCCAATTCCAACATGCCCTCACTCCAAATTCCCACCATACCTGGAAAGTCATAATTGTCCAAATCCACAGTGGAACAAAACTTTTAAGATTTCTGGGATTTTTAAATAATGTGATATATAATAAGGCTGAAAAGTTTACTTCTCCTTGGGAAAAAACTATACTTTTTTTTACATGAATATTACATTGTATTTACTTTTCAAATCATTTAAATAATGTAAGCCCTGGCTGGTGTAGCTCAGTGGATTGAGCGCGGGCCTGTGAACCACATGATTGCGGTTCGATTCCCAGTCAGGGCACATGCCTGGGTTGCAGGCCAGTTCCCAGCAGGGGACTCACAAGAGGCAACCATACATTGATATTTTTCTCCTTCTCTCCTTCCCTTCCCCTCTAAAGATAAATAAATAAATAAATCTTTAAAAAATAATGTAAATGGAACTATAGTGCCTTTGGTGAATTCAAATTTCTTTAAAAAGTAAACAGTGAACTTACTGTTTAGTGGTGAATTAAGGGACATAAACAATATTCAAGAGGCGAAATATTTTAGAAATTTTTGTTTTTGTAAAATATAATCTTTACTGTTTTTTTTTCACTACCAATTAATCTCCTTATGCCTCCCCTACCCCAAGCAATCATCACACTGGTGTCTATGTCCATTAGTACTTTTTCTTTTTTGCTCAATAACTGTATCCCTTAACATCGCTCCTCCCATTAGTTGTCATTCTGCTTTACACCTGAGTCTGTTCCTATTTTCTTGTTAGTTCAGTTTGTTCATTATATTTCACATATGGGTGAAATCACATAGTATTTGTCTTTCTCTGACTGGTTTATTTCACTTAGCATAATTTTCTCCAGGTCCATTCATATTGTCACAAAGGATAAAACTCTTTTATCTATGACTGATAGTATTCCATTGTGTAAGTATCCCATAGTTGTTTTATCCAGTCATCTTCTGATGGATGTTTAGGATGCTTCTATAGCTCGGATGTTGTAAATTACACTTCAATGAACATAGGGGTACTTATGTTCTTTGAATTAATGTTTTGGGTTCCTTAGGAGGTAGTTCCAAAAGTGGGATTTCTGGGTCAAAGGGCAGTTCCTTTTTTACTTTTTTGAGGCATCTCCACACTCCTTACCACAGTGGCTGCACCAATCTGCATTCCTACCAAAAGTACAAAAGTATTCCTTCCTCTTTCCCCCATCCTCACCAACACTTGTTTGTTGATTTATTGACGATAGTCATTCTGACAGGTGTGAGATGATATTTCATTGTGGTTTTAATCGACATTTATCTGATGATTAAGTGATATTGAGTGTCTTTTTATATGTCTATTAGCCATCTGTATGTCCTCTTTGGAGAAGTGTCTATTCAGGTCCTGGAATCATTTTTTATTGTTTTTTTTTTTTTTTTGATGCTCAGTTTTGTGAGTTCTTTATAAGTTTTGGATATTAATCCCTTATCAGAAGTATCAGCGAATATGTTCTCCCATCATGTTCATCATCTTTTTATTTTGTTGATGATTTCCTTTGCCATATAAAAACTTTTTAGTTCGATCTAGTGCCATTTGTTTATTTTCTCATTTGTTTCCCTCATCTGGGGAGATATTCAGATAAAATATTGCTGTGAACAATGTCTGAGATTTTGCTGCCTATGTTTTCTTCTGGGATTTTTATAGTTTAGGGTCTAAAATTTAAGTCTTTGATCCATTTTAAATTTATTCTTGTGTGTGGTGTAAAATTTGGTCTAATTTAATTTTTTTTTGCAGTTTTACAGTTGGTCTAATTTATCTGTCCAATTTTCCCAACACCATTTATTGAATAAACTATCTTTAGCCCATACTATGTGCTTACATTCTCTGTTGAATATTAATTGACTATAAACTGACAGTAACCAGAGGGGAGAAAGAAAGAGGATAGTGGAGGGAAGAATAGAAAGGGTCATCCAGGAATATGTATAAATGACCCACAGAGAAAGACAATGGGGAGGGTTTAATGTGGGGGTAGGTACGGCAAGGGAGAGTAATGGGGAGAAATATAATTGAACAGCAATGAAAAATAAATATAAGAAAAAACAAAAGTAGGTTTACAGTTGTTTTATGGAAAATAATAAAATTAAAATGTGTGGTTTTACTTCTGGGCTCCCTATTTTGTTCCATTGATCTATGGATCTATTTTTATGCCAGCACGATGCTGTTTTGATTACTATGGACTTATGGTATAGTTCAACATTAGGTACCATAATTCCTCCAACTTTGTCCTTCTTTCTCAGGATAGCTGATGCTGTGTGTGGCCTTTTGTGCTTACATGTAAATATTTGTTCTAGTTCTGTGAAATACATCATTGGAATCTTGAAAGGAATTGTATTGAATTTATAGATTGTTGCAAGCCAGGCAGTGAAAAAAATACCATATGATCTCACCTATAAGTGGAACTTAATCAACAAAACAAACATGCAAGCAAAATATAACCAGAGACATTGAAATAAAGAACAAACTGACAGTAACAAGAGGGGAGGAGGGAGAAGGGTAACAAGGGAAAGAAGGGGAAGGGTCATCAAGAAACATGTATAAAGGACCCATGAACAAAGCCAAATGAGGGTAGGATTAAAAGTGGGAGGGTGGGGTGGGTGGGGCAGAGGAACACGAGGGAGGGGAAATGAAGACAACTCTATGTGAACAACAACAAGAATATGACTACAAGAATATGACTACAATATAACAACAAGATAGGTTTTGGCAGTATGGACATTTCAATGATGCTAATTCTTCCCATCTACGAATACAGCATGCACTTCCATTTATTTGTATCTTCTTCAGTTTCTTTCTTTAGTCTTAGAATTCTCCAAATCCAGGTCTTTTACATCCTTGGATAGATTTATTCCTAGATATTTTATTCTTTTTGTGGCAATTGTATATATGATAGCTTAATTTCTTTTTCTGTTATTTTGAAATTGGCATATAAAATACAATTAACTTCCAGATATTAATTTTGATATCCTGCTAGTTTGCTGAATCCATTTATCAGTTCTAGTAGTTTCTTGGTGGATTCTTTAAGTCTCTATGTACAGTGTCATGTCACCCATAAATAATGACAGTTTTACTTCTTTCTTTCCCATTTACATCCCTTTTATTTCTTCCTATGTTCTGATTCCTGTGGCTAGGACTTTCAGTACTATGTTGAGTAGGACAGGTGAAAACAGGCATCCCTGTTTTGTTTTTAATCTAAAGGGGAATAATAGTTATTTTTGCCAACTGTGTTTGATGCCCGAAATAGGTTTGTCATATATTGCCCTTTATTATGTTTATGTACCTTCCTTCTAATTTTACTTTTCAGAGAGTTCTTATCATATGGTGGTGCTGAATTTTATCAAATGTTTTTTTCTGCATCTATTGATGTAATCATGTGTTTTTTGTTCTCCATTTTGTTTATGTAATATATCATATTTATTAATTTGCAAATGTACCAACCTTGCATTCCTGGAATAAATCCCACTTCATCATGGTGTATGATCTTTTCGATGCACTGCTATAGTAGGTTTGCTAATATTTTGTTGAAAATTTTAGTGTCTATGATCATCAGAGATATTTGCCTATAATTTTTTTCTCTGTAGTATCTTTCTGTGGCTTTGGAATTAGGATAATGCCAGCCTCATAAAAGAATTGTAAGAGGCTTCTTCCCTCCTCTTGAATTTCATAAAAAAGTTTGAGAAAGAGAGGTATTAGTTCTCAAAATGTTTGGTAAAATTCACTTGTAAAGCTGTCTGGTTGAGGACTTTTGTTTGTTGAGAGTTTTAGATTACTGCTTCAATTTCACTGGATGTAATCTATCTATTCAGATTTTCTGATTCTTCCTGATTTAGTTTTGGAATAGTATATGTTTCTAGGAATTTATCTATCTTGTCTGCATTGTTTAGTTTAATGGCAGATAGTTATTCATAATACTTTTTATAATTCTTGGTGTTACTTTATGGTATGTTGTTATTTCTTTCGTTCATTTCTGATTTTATTTATTTGAGCCCTTTCTCTTTTTTTCTTGATGAGTATCATCAAAGTTTTGTCAACTATGTTTATTTTTTCAAATAACTAGCTGTTGGATTAATTGATCTTTTGTATAATTTTTTAGACACAATTTCACTTATTTCTGCTCTGATCTTTATTATTTTCTTTCTACTAATCACTTTGGGCGTTGTTTGTTGTTTTTTCTCAACTTCCTTTAATTATGAAGTTAGATTGTTTATTTGAGCTTTATTTTTTTTATTATTTCAAATAGGCCTGTAACGTTATGAATTTCTCTCTTCAGATTGCTTTCCCAGTGTCCACAGATTTTGGATTATTGAGTCTTGATTTTCATTTGTTTCCAGATATCTTTTGATTTCTTTTTTAATCTTGTCTTTGACTAATTCATTATTTAATAACATGTTATTTCACTTCCATGGCTTTGTGTAATTATTTTAAATTAAATTTTACTTTTTCTATTTATTTTCATTGGTGTTCAAGTACAGTTCTCTATCTTTTACTCCCATCCCAGCCAACACCCCCCCCCAGTGCTCTGACCTCCTTCCATTTTCACCCTCCCATAGTTTTTGTTCATGTGTCCTTCATACTTGTTTCTACAAATCCTTCTCCCTGTCCCCTGAAATTCACTCCCTTCTCCCCTCAGGTCACTGTCCAACCAGTCTATATTTCAGTGTCTTTAGTTATATTCTGCTTGCTTGTTTGTTTTGTTGTTTAGGTTCCTGTTAAAGGTGAGATCAGATAGTATTTGTCTTTCAACGACTGGCTTATTTCACTCAGCATAATGCTTTCTAGTTCCATTCATGCTGTGTGAAAAGGTAGGAGCTCCTTTTTTATTTCTGCTGCACAAAATTCCATTTTGTAAATGTAGCATAGTTTTTTGATCCATTCTTTAATGATGGGCACCTAGGTTGCTTCCAACTCTTGTCTATTGTAAATTGTGCTGCTATGAACATTGGGGTGCATGGGTTCTTCTGGATTGGTGTTTCAGGGTTCTTATGATATAATCCTAGCAGTGAAATTGTGGAGTCAAAAGGCAGATTCATTTTTTAGTTTCTTGAGAAATTTCCATACTGTTTTCCATAGGGGTTGTATCAGTCTGCAATCCCACCAGCAGGGAACTAGGGTCCCCTTTTCTCCACAACCTCTCCAACACTTGTTGCTTTCTTTATGATGGCCATTGTGACTGGTGTGAAGTGGTATCTCATTGTGGTTTTAATTTGTATCTCTCTGATAGCTAGTGATATTGAGCATCTTTTCATGTGTCTCTGGATCCTCTGTAGTCCTCCTTGGAGAAGTGTCTGTTCAAGTCATTTGCCCACTCTTTACTTGGGTTTCTTGTCTTCTTAGAGTGGAGTCATGTAAGTTCTTTGTATATTTTGGAAATTAAAACCTTGTCTGAGGTATCTCTGGTAAATATGTTTCCACAGAGAGTTGGTTCTTTTTTATTTCAATACTGTTTTATTTAGCCATGCAGAAGCTTTTTATTTTGATGAGATCCCATTTGTTTATTCTTTCCATTATATTCCTTGCTCTAGGGGACATATCAGTAAAAATATTCCTGAATGAAATATCTGAGATTTTACTGCTTCTGTTCTCCTCTAAAACTTTAATGGTGACATTGTTTATATTTAGGTATTTTATCCACCTTGAATTTATTTTGGTGTATGGTGTAAGTTGGTGCTAAAATTTCATATATTTTTTTTTTTTTTGCAGGTAGCTGTCCAGTTCTCCCAATAGCATTTGTTGAAGAGGGTATTTTTACTCAATTTTATGTTGCTGCCCCCCTTGTTTAATATTCATTGACCATAGAGACTTGGGATTATTTCTGGGCTCTCTGTTCTGTTCCATTGGTCCATGTGCCTGTTTTTATGTCAGTAGCAGGGTGTTTAGATTATAGTAGCCTTGTAGTACAGTTTGGTATCAGGTATTGTGATCCCTCCTACTTTGCTCTTCTTCCTCAAAATTGCACCTGCTATTCGGGGTCATTTATACTTCCATATAAATTTTTGAAGTGTTTGTTCTATGTTTGTGAAATACGCCATTGGTAGTTTAATATGGATTTCATTGAATCTGTAAATTGCTTTGGGTAGCATGGACACTTTGATGATATTAATTCTTCCGATCCATGAACATGGTATATGTTTCCATGTGTTTGTGTCTTCCTTGATTTCTTTCTTCAGTGTTGTGTAGTTTTCTGCATACAGGTCTTTTACCTCCTTGTTAGGTTTCTTCCTAGGTATTTTTGCTATATTAAATGAGATTTTTTTTTTTGATTTCTGCTTCTGTTGTTTCATTGTTGGTATACAAAAACGCCTTTGATTTCTGGGTATTGACTTTGTATCCCACTCTTTTGCCAAATTCATTTATTAGGTTTAGCAGGGTTTTTTTGGGAGAGTTTATAGGATTTTCTTTTATTTTATTTTATTTATTTATTTATCTTTAGAGGGGAAGGAGAGAGGGAGAGAAACATCAATGTATGGTTGCCTTTTGTGCGTCCCCTGCTGGTAGTTAGCCTGCAAGGAACCGGCCTGCAACCCAGGCATGTGCCCTGACTGGGAATCGAACCGGGACCGTCTGGTTCGCAGGCCCGCGCTCAACCCACTGAGCTACGCCAGCCAGGGCAATTTATAGGATTTTCTATGTACACTACCATGTTATCTGCAAACAATGACAGTTTTGTTTTCTCCTTTCCAAAATGGATGCCTTTTATTTTTTTCCTGTCTGATTACTGTGGCTAAAACTTACAATAGTATATTGAATACAAGTGGTGACAGTGGGCAACCTTGTCTTGTTCCTGATCTTAGTGGGAAAGATTTTAGTTTCTGCTTATTGAGTATGATGTTGGCTGTAGGTCTGTCATATATGGCCATTATTATGTTGAGGAATACCTCCTCTATTCTCACTTTGCTGAGTGTTTTGATCATAAATGGGTGCTGTACCTTATCAAAAGCTTTCTCCACATGTATTGATATGATCAGGTGATTTTTGTCTTGGCTTTTATTTATGTGATGTGTCATATTTACTAATTTGCAAATATTAAACCATCCTTGCATCCTTGGGGTGAATCCAACTTGGTCATGGTGTATGATCTTTTTAATGTATTGCTGGATGTGGTTTGCCAATATTTTGTTGAGGATTTTAGCATCTATATTTATCAGAGATATTGGCCTAAAGTTTTCTTTCTTTGTTGTGTCTCTATCTGGCTTTGGAATTAGGATGATGCTGGCTTCAGAAAAAGAGGTTGGGAGTTTCCCATTATTTTGGATTTTATGGAATAGTCTGTGAAGTACAGGTGTATGCTCTTCCTTAAATGTTTTGTAGAATTCTCCTGTGAAACCATCTGGTCCAGGGCTTTTGTGTGATGGGAGTTTTTTTAATTACTGCTTCAATT
This sequence comes from Sturnira hondurensis, assembly GCF_014824575.4. Classification (NCBI taxonomy): domain Eukaryota; kingdom Metazoa; phylum Chordata; class Mammalia; order Chiroptera; family Phyllostomidae; genus Sturnira; species Sturnira hondurensis. The sequence continues at coordinate 2,021,648 of NW_028094936.1, read as the reverse complement.
TCATCTGCTGTTATTGGTTTGTTCAAGCTTTCTGTTTCCTCTATATTGAGTTTTGGAAGATTTTCTTTTTCTAGAAATTTGTCCATTTCACCTAGGTTTTCAAATTTCTTGGCATGCAGTTCTTTATAGTAATTTCTTACAATGCTTTGTATTTCTGTGGTTTCAATTGTAATCTCTCCTCTTCGATTTCTGATTATGCTTATTTGGGTCCCCTGTCTTCTTCTCTTGATGAGCTTGCTTAAACGCTTGTCAATATTGTTTATCTTTCCAAAATACCAGCTTCTGGATTCATTGATCTTTAAATTGTCCTTTTAGTCATTCTGCTCTGATCTTGGTTATTTCCTTCTTTCTACTTTCTCTGGGTTGTCTTTATTGTCATTCCTTGAGTTCTTGTAGGTGTAGGGTTAGGTTGTTTGTTTGAAATATTTCTATCTTTTTTAGGTAGGCCTGTGTTGCTATGAACTTCCCTCTCAGGACTGCATTTACTGTGTCCCATAAGTTTTGGGGTGTTGTGAATCCATTTTCATTTGTTTCCAGAAATGTTTTGATTTCTTCCCTACTTTCATTCTCGACCCATTCATTGTTTAATAGCATGCTATTCAATATTCATCATTTTGTGTGTCTTGGTTTTTTTTTCCTTTGGGGTTGGTTTGTAATTTCAGTCCCTTGTTGTCAGAGAAAATGCTTGGTATAATTTCAATTTTTTTGAATTTGTTGAGGCTTGTTTCATGTCCTATCGTGTGGTCTATCTTTGAAAATGTTCCATGTGAATTTGAAAATAATGTGTATTTAGCTTTCTTTTTAATGAAGGGCTCTATATGTATAAGTACTCCATTTCATCTAGGGTGTTGATCAATGCCACATCTTTGTTGATATTTTGTTTGGAAGATCTATCCAGTTTTGACAGTGTGTTACTGTCAATATATTTCTTGAAGTTTTCTAACATTTTCTTTATATATTTCGGTACTACTGTGTTGGGTGCATATATATTTACAATGTTTGTGTCTTCTTGGTGAATTCTTCTCTTGAGTATTATGAAGTGACCTTCTAGGTCTTTCTTTTGGCCCTTTTTTTGAAGTCTATTTTGTATGATATGAGTATTTCTACCCCACCTTTTTTTTGTCCATTTGCTAGGAAAATTTGTTTCTATTCCCCCTTTTTCTGTCTGTATAGTTATTTTGTCCCAAGGTAGGTCTCCTTCAGGAAGCATATGTGTGGGTCATGCTTTCTTATCCATTCATCTGTATGATGTGTTTTGATTAGAGCATTTAATCCATTTATGTTTAAGGTTATTATTGATAGGTACTTATTCATTGCCATTTTTGTACCTGCATTCCCCTCTGTCTCTATCTTTTTCTTTCTTTTCTTAGAGCAATCTCTTTAGCATGTGTTGCAGAGCTGGTTTGGTGGAGTTGTATTATTTGAGACTTCTTTTGTCTTGGAAGCTCTTTATTTGGTCTTCCATCTTGATTGAGGGCCTTGCTGAAGTAGCCTTGGTTTCAAGGCCTCTGGTTATCATTACTTGGAATATTTCTTGCCATTCTCTTCTTGCTTGGAGTATTTCCATTGAGAAATCAGCAGCTAACATTACTGGGGCTCCCTTGTTGTTATTTCCCGTTTCCTTCTTGCTGCCTTTAAAATACTCCCTTTGTCTTGGAATTTTGCCATTTTAATTATGATGTTTCTTGAAGTGGGCCTGCTGGGTTTCTCTTCACTGAGCCCCTCTGTGTTTCCTGGATTTGTGTGACTTTTTCTTTCATCAAATTAGGCAAGTTTTCTCTCATTACTTTTTCAAGTAGGCTTTCTATCCCTTGCTCTTTGTCTTCTCCTTCTCATATCTCTATTATATGGATATTATTGTGTTTCATGTTTTGTTGCATTTCTATTAATCCCTCTTCATTCTTTCTGAGCCTCTTTTCCTTTTCTTGTCCTTTCTGAGTGTTTTTTTTCTGCTTTGTTCTCTAGCTCACTGATCCAATCTTCTGCATCATTGATACTGCATTTGCTTCCTTCTCCTGTGTTCTTCAGTTCAGAAATTGTATCCTTCATTTCCTCTTGGCCCTTGTTGATAGTTTCTCTTTCCTTGTTTATGTTCATAGAGTTTGCAGGGAGTTAATTATAGTTTCCCTGTAGTTTCTGGTAGCTCATTGTGAGCTCATTGAACTTCCTGATAATCATTGCTTTGAATTCCATATCTGATAGTTGAGTTGCCTCTATTTCATTTAGCATTTCTAAGACTTTCTCCTTTCCTTTGTTTGAGGATTGTTTCTTTGTGTTCCCATTGTTTGTGAGACTCTTCTTGTTAGCTTCAGCTTCTTAAATTGATCTGTCCTGGCTCCCTGGGTTTATGGTGTAAAGTTCTGTGGTAGAATACCTGTGAGATTCAGTGGTGTAGTCTCCTTGATGTCCTGAGCTCACTGGTCTTGGGCTATCATTTTAGTTGGCTCTGTGTTTGTCCTAGGGTTTTGGATTGTTTTGGGGTCTTTCTTTGGTGAGTCCTTCTCACCAACTGGTTAACTGAGGGTCACTTCGTCAACTGACTCTTGTATTTTGTTGTGCTGGTGAGGGCAGGCTTTGTCGGAGCTTGTTCTTCTGTGTGTACAAAGTTTTGAGGATTGTGTTTTGCTCTTGTTCAGTTGTTTTTACTGGGTAGTTTTCCCACTATTTAGTTGTATTTCCAGATAGGTCCTGGATTGAGGTTTGTGTGGTTTCTACTCCCTCCTTCACCTACTTTTGTTTTCATCTCTTGGTGGTTTTTTTGTTGTTGTCGTTATTGTTGGGTTTTCTCTTCTAGTGTGTATCCTGGTGTTCACCGCTTCAACCTACTCTTTTTGTGATCAGTTGTAGGGGAAAGCAAAATGGTTTAAGACAGCAGGAGAGTATTCTATGATATTTACAGTAGCAGCCAGTAGAGAAGATATAGCAGATTGTTTGGCTTTGTATAGTGTTTACTGTTATGTTCCACCCAAGTAACCACTTTTAAGAAAGAATGGAAAAAAAATAAGACTCTTGTTGGAGAGGAAAGGATTGTGAATTGGATCTAGAAAGCAGTGAGGTTGTGGGAGGTCAGATTCTAAGGTAAGGTGAGAGTAAAAAAATAGTAAATATGAGTAGTGTGTGGGAGAATAGAGTTAACCACATTAGTAATAGAGTTCAGGAAACTGTGAAGTTGGGTAAGATCCAGGAGGGGTGTTGTGGAGTATCTACAATTGTATGGGATGCCTATTATTTACAATAATATTAGAGCAACAGTCATATGACAGAATGTGATCTCAATAATAAGGATAAGGAGTATAGGACCTTGAGTAGTGTACCAAGAGAACACAAGTGTTGTGAAGGACAGTAAATTACCAATACACTGTGAAAGAGAGAACAGGGGAAACTTGTCAAATGATACAATATAACCAGCCAAGCAAAGAAGACTATACAGTAAGAGGGGGGATACAAAATTCTATTAAAATAAAAGATGTAATAATAATGAAAAAGGCAATAATACAAGTATGCAGTAACTTGCAGGTCCTCTGTAGTAGAAAAGTGAAATGTATCTCACTCTCTCAGTTGTTGGGATGCCCCCTCTTTGGGTTCAGCTCTGGTCTTTTCACAGTTCCAGGTTTTTCAGTCTCACTTGTGGATATTTTTAAAAGATAAAATAAAAAGCAGAAGAAGGGAGGAAGAAGAGATAAAATTGGAAAGACAAGAAGAAGGAATAAAACAAGAAAGAAGGAAAGAGAGGGAAAGGTATTGAAAGATAAAACAATAGTAAAAATTTAAAGAATAAAAGACTATTAAAAAAAACTCTTGTTAATTTCAAACTGGCCAAACCAGTTTTTCTTGTCTTGCTGGCTGCAGCAGGCTGAGGGGCGATTATTATGGCTTTTCTCCCTTCCCAATGTTTACTCAACCAGTCTTGCACGCACTGTCCCTAGAGCTAGTCTGGTGTCTCTCTCTGGTGCCTTGGGTGTGGGATCCAGGTCTTCCTGAGAGGTTCTTTCCCCAGGGTTACTGCTGTGGGCTAGTGTGTGGGCATGTGCACTCATCCAGGCTGCCTTGGTCCATTCCTAGTGCTACTGGGGTACACAGGGCCTCTGCGTGGCCTTCCACAGGACCTCAAGACCTCTGCCAAGGGTCGGGGTGGAGGCCAAGTGGCTGTTGTAGAAGAATTTCCCAAACAGTTTTTCTTTTTAAGAAATTTTTCCTACTCAAGCCTCCCGATCTGTACAGCCCAATTCTTCAGCTAGACTGGTGACTATTGGGGCCAATTCCCATCATTGTGCAACTCTCAACTCTTCTCAACTGGCATCCGCAGACTCTGAGGGTGATCACAGCCCCTGTGTGTTTGCCTCTTTGTCCTTATTCTCCTTTCTGAGACTTCAAGCAACCAGGTCTCTCCAGGTGCTGCTTAAACCTTGTTTGGCTAGAGAGGGAGGGAGCAATTGATCATGCTTTCTCCTAGGGGCACTGTGGCAGGCCTAGGGCTCCCAAGGAGGGACCTGAGGTTACAACTGCCCTGGTCCCCAAGCTGGTTTCTGGGACCTTATTGTCCTGAAGCACTCTCCTTACTGTCTGTGTCCGCTACAAGTTTTGGTCTTTTATTTTCATATATGCTGGAGTATTGTTGGCTGTGTGCTCTGTTCCTCCGTAGATTGGCTAGGTTTTTCTCCCATATGCAGAGGGAAGTGGAATCTGCTTCCTCCTACTCTGTCACCATCTTCCTTCCTGGCTTTGTGTAATTTTGTTGTTCTTCTTGTGATTGATTTCTAGTTCCGTAGCATTGTGGTCAGATATTTGTTTGATATGATTTCAATCTTCCTAAATTTATTGAGGCCTATTTTGTGTTGTAACATTTAGTATATCTTATAAAATGTTCCATGTGCACTTGAAAACTATATATTTTGTTGCTTGGGGATGAAATGCTCTGTAGATATCAATTAAATCCATGTGATCTAGTTTGTCATTTAAGGCCACAGTTTCCTTGTTGATTTCATGTCTAGAAAACCTATCTAATGAAATCAATGGGGTGTTAAAATTCCAGACTATGACTGTATTTTTTCTTTTCCTTTATGTCCATGAAATTTAGTTTACATATTTAGGTGTTATGTTGGATGTGTAAACGTTTACTAGGGTGGTATCTTTTTGTATGTTTGTTCTCTCTATCATTATGCGACATCCTTCTTTGTCTCTTACTATAGCCTTAGTTTAAATCTGTTTTGCAGATATAAATACAGCTCCCCAGCACTTTTCCCTTTTCATTTGCATGAAATATCTTTTTCCACCCCTCTACTTTTAGTCTGTGTGTATCCTTCTATCTGAGAATGAAGAAAGCATATATGTGGGTCTTGTTTTCTTATTCATTCAGCTTTCCTTTGTCTTTTGGTTGGAACGTTTGAGCCATGTACATTTAAGTTGATTAATTATAGATACATATTTATTGCCATTTTATTTTTAGATTGTTTTCCTCTTTTTTTCCTTTTTTTCACTTTCTTCTTATGGCAAACCCTTTAATATTTTGTTGCAGTTCCACTTTGGTGTTAAAAAACTTGAACTTTTTCTCTCTGGGAAGCTACTTATTTCTCCTTCAATTTTAAATGATAACCTTGATGGGTAAAGTAGCCTTGGTTATAAGTCCTTGCCTTTTATGTTGTTGGATATTTCATGCCACCTCCCTCTGGCCTGAAATGCTTTTGTTCAGTAATTAGATGCCAATATAATTGATGCTCCTTTATAGATAGATAACTACCTGTTTTTCTCTTTCAGCTTTCAGGGTTCTCTTCTTGTCTTCAAAACTTGTCATTTTAATTATGATGTGCCTTGCTGTAGGCTCTATGGGTCCAACTTGTTTGGGAGTGTTTGAGCTTCCTATACTTTTGTGTCTCTCTCCTTCACTGGATTTGGGAATGTTTTAGTCATTATTTCTTCAAATAGGTTCACAATCCCTTGTTTGCTCTCTTCTCCTTCTGGTATTCCCATTATGTAGATGTTGGTATGCTTCATGTTGTCCAAAATGTGTCTTCAGCTCTCCTGATTTTGTTAAATTCTTTTTTCTCTTTGCTACCTGGGTGTTTTTTCTACCTTGTCTCCCAAACCACTGATATAATCTGCTTCATCTACCCTACTGTTTTTTTCTTCCAGTATATTATTAATTTCAGATATTGTGTTCTCTCTCTGGCTTCTTTTTATGTTTTTTTTTTTGTCTTTTCTCATGTTGTTGAGTATCTTTATAATCATTAGTCTAAAGTCTCAATCTGATAAATTGCTTGCTTCCATTTCATCTAGTTCTGGAGAATTCTCTTGTTCTTTCACTTAGGATCTGTCTCTTTGTCTTCCCACTTTGGCTGCTTATTTGTTCTTTTTTTCTGCTTTAGTTGTTAAACTGATCAGTGATATAACCTCAAGCTTTAATCAGCAGTCTGGCTTGGGCAACAGAAAATGTGGCATGGTAATTACTGTGGACTGGATTATTGCTTCCCTTCAGGCTGCTGCCACTTGGAGAGGAATGCCATGCATGAGAAAGATGGATTCTGCAATATGGGGACTGTCTCAGTACAAGGTTCCTGGTGGCTGATCCTTCCGTTCTTTCCTCAGAGCCACCAACTCCATACTCTCTTAAAGCATTTCTGGTCCCCTCTGGCCTCGTTATGCTGGAACCAAGGGTAAGTGACTACAAAATAAATTTTGCACATTTGCTCTTTAAGAGGCTCTCTCAGTCCCCAGCTCTCTATCCGTGATGGAAAGAAGCCCTGCTGCTTTTCATAGCTGGGTGTTTTCTGGATTCCTTTTCGAATCTGTTGTTGCAACTGGGGCACCCAGCTTGTGGTTTAGACTGAACATTTGTCAGGGGGAACCCCCTGCTCACTGAAATATCCCTCTGGAACCTACCAGAGTGCAGCCAGCCATCTTCCCCTTCCTCCATACTCCCTACCAGTCTTGGTGTTTTGAAGTGGTTTCTTCTGTCTGCCCTTGGTTTGAGGTTTCTCTCAAGCTGCTGTCCACTTGGTTATTCAGGATGATTTCTTTACAATTTAGTTTTAATCCCAGATTGGTTGTGGGAGGAAGCTAGTGTCATTTCTACTTACTCCACCATCTTGGATCAGAAAACTTTTTAATTAATATAAATCCTTTGAAAATTCCTTGGAAATTCCTTTAAATTATTGTATACTGTGGGAAAATAAAGCAGCCAATGGATAAATGACCCAAATGACTGAGTATGGTACTTCTTGTTGTGGTAAAGTTATGAAATTTGGACAGAGCTGAATGAACATAAGTGGCAGTGACACAATACTATGCCGAAGCTTAACTGTTTATGTTAAAGAACTTTCTTTCACTATAAAAGTTGTTTTCTAGCTTCAAACTAAAGCACATGTTCTGGGGGGTCAGAGTAGGTACAAATACAAGGTCCTGCTTTAAAGAATTTATAGCATTGTATGGAGACATAAGTACATGATAGAATAAAAGAGATGTGGGGAAATATCTTAGAGATGCAAAGAGAATTATTAAAGAAAGACACAAAAATACTAAAGCCTGCCCTGACCACTGAATCTTTGTATTTAATTTGAGCCTTTAAAGCATAATGGGATGTGTGTAGGATAGAAGCCATTACAGAAAGGGCATATTAGGAAAGGACACTGCATTTTTGATGGAGGTGGAAAATACCAGAAGGAATAAAAACTAGCACAAGATGGAGAGTTAGGTTAAGGCCACACTTTGGAGACCATGGAAATTGTGGTTAGAAATATTTATTTCATATGGAATAATAGCCATGGAAGCTGTTTTGAGGGACGGAGGCGTCACAATTTGATCTGTTATATAAAATTTAAATCTGGTTTTGATAGGGTGATAAGCTATATCTTCTATGAAGCCCTTCAAAATTCAGGAGAGAAATGGTGAAGATCCAAATGTTGGCCAAGATGGAGAGAAGTCAATAGAATGACTAGAAAGGAAAAAGTGAGGAGGTAAATATTTAGATGTGAAGATGAATACAGAGGAAGAAATTGAGATAATGGGCAATGTGAAAGATGGTGGTTCTATTTTATACAGGTAAAAGCATAGGGAAAAGAAGCGTCAATTAGAGTGTGGTGGTGGGAAAGAATGAAATTGATATATCTTGACAGGATTACTAAGGATTTGAATAGCAAAGATGTTATTTTACAATGTTTGTGATTTATTGAGGAAGTTATGTAAAGTAGAGTTTTACAGTTTTCAGAAAGATTCAAAAGACCACCAAATGGGAGGTGAGGAATTAGTGGCAGTAACTGACTGCATTCTCACCCATTTTGCCTGATATTTTACACACATCCCCATTTAAGCATCCCAATGGTGTCTACACTGTGACCCTATTTCATTATTGAGAAGGCTAAGGGTAAAGGATTGAATAACATTGACTTTATTAATAGTCCCTACATGAGCAAGAATTCAAACTCCTTACATCTTCAGCTTTTGAAATTCTGAACAGTAAACTAAAGGAAAGAGATGTTTGAATATTTTGACGAGAAAGTGAGATTTAAGTTGAGGGAATATATTCTCTTTTTATCTTTTTTTCAGTCTTTGTGTATTAGTAAGCAGTCATTCTATTCATATATATATATATATATATATATATATATATATAGTTATTACTTGTGTATTTAGATTTAATTCTACCACCTTATGTTGCATGTTCCATTTTCTGTGCCTTTTCTATTGTAGGTTTTCTCTCTTCTTTAGAAGAGATTAAATATTTTTATTTATTTAATTTATTTATTGTTGTTCAAGTATTTTACTGTTGTCTTCATTTTCACCCCACCATGACCACTCACCCCACCCATCCCTGCCTCTCTTCCTCCCTAAAACTAACCGCTTTGACTTTATCCATGTGTCCTGTGTACATGTTCTTTGAAGGCCCTTCCCCTATCATCTCTCCTTCTCCTTTCTGGTTACTGTCAGTTTGTTTTTCATTTCAATGTCTCTGGTTGTATTTTGCTTGCTTGTTTGTTTTGTTGATTAGGTTCCACTTATAGGTGAGATCATATGGCATTTGTCTTTCACTGCCTGGTTTATTTTACTTAGCATAATGCTTTCCAAATCACTTTGTTGCTACCCCTTCCAGGTAATTCAGAGTTTCAGAGATACTTTTTTCAAAAATAACCCTAGTAGGACATATTTATATTTCAAAAATAAAAATGTATGTGGTGATTTACATAAGTAACTTTTAATTAAAATTATTTTGTTCCATTTCTGTGTTTCTTTCAAAATCAATGGAAATCATGTTAGGATCATATGAGTAATATGTCACTTAATAAAATGACTATTGCTGAATGTGACATTCAGCAATAAATAACATTTCTAAGAACATTAGAAGCCCCTGACCCCTTCATTTTGAGTATTTGAGTTATAATTTAATTGCATAGACAAAAAGCATCACAAGATTCTACTGTCTCTCCATATAGGTGTTGCCCCACTTGAAAAAAACAGCTGGAGAGATCTGGGATTATAGGAGTGAAGGAGAAGCCCTTACCTAAGTGCATGGTTTCTTGCCAAGCTTGGTTGACGTTCTTGCAGCATTTCAAAAATGTTTGGCTGGCGAAGAAATGCCACAATCTTGTCATTATATGCTGAAATAGACAAAAGTGCAGAGTTGTGGTTGAATCTGTAGACCACAGATGATTTCTCTGATGATTGGATGAGGGCTGCTTAATACCAGAATTAATTTAGAAGTTTGAAGGGCAGGTAGCACACTCATCAAAAATATAAGCCTTGAGGGTGTTTCTTGTGATATAATAGCAGTATTACTTTTAAACAGTCACACCAAAAGTCAACTAGATCTAAGTTAATCATCCTAATATCCCAGGGACTTAACTAAGTGTTAACTCATTCCTGTGTGAACAGGTGAAAAATAAAGTAGTTTTCCTATGAGGGGAGTTCTACTCTCTTCCTTATATAACTTCTCTTGGTCATTTGCCATAGTTATTAAAGCAAAAGATTATGAATTCAAAAATATTTTTCTGAGCACCTGACCCTATGAACTGTGGCCATGGGTTGATTTCCCAGTCATGACAGTGGAACTCTCCAAATCCATTCAGACTCTGTCACCTAATTTCCCTTGATACAGTGGCATGTTTTATGAAAGAGGCAGTTGAGTTTTGAAATGAAGACTATGTCAACTTATCCCCATAAACACAAAGGCATGTAGGTTTAAATTAGAAAATGCCCCTTACAGCAACTAAATTCATCACCTCACTAAACTATGCTTCCCTGGCTTTAACTAACAAATTCATAAATGGAGTAAAGAAGAGGAGAAGTGTGTGTCTGAAAGACAGTAGAGAAGAAAGAGGTCAGGGATGAAAGAGGACAAAATGAAAAGGAAGAGAAAATAAAAAGAGGCATAGCAGAATGGAGAATGAGAGCAAAGGATAAAGGGGAAGACTATATCATAGAAGTGGAGAATAATGCCACAGAATCCTCAATATTAAATGATTCACACCATGGAAAATAAGATTAGTTATTGGGTATCCAAGGATTCAAAAAGCATGATACATACCCAGTGGCAATGACTCATGTTGATGCTGGATTCGAATAGCAGCTACTAGGCTGTGAACTGGCCTGGCCAACAAAGAGCCACTTCTGTTTCTAGAGACTTCTGAAGCCTAATATGAAAGTAAAATTATTATCATTGGAAAAGTCATCAATTTCAGTGGTCTTTTAATACCAATTTTTCAGTATAACGGATTAAGATCCTGACATCATCTAAGATTTTTAAAAAGCAATGAAATGACAATATTCAAAGTTATAAAAAATAAATATGTGTTTTTTTGAATTTTTGTAAAGACCTGATTGCTTATTTTATTATTTATTTATTTTTATTGTTCAAGTACAGTTGTCTCCATTTTCACCCCAGCACCTACCCCCACCTCACTCATTCCCACCCCCCACCATTAAACCTACCTCTTTGGCTTTGTCCATGTGTCTTTTATACATGTTCCTTGATGGCCCTTCTTCTATTTTCCCCTACTATCTCTCTCCCCACTTTCCTCTGTTTACTGTCAGTTAGTTTTATATTTCAATGTCTCTGGTTATCTTTTGTTTGCTTATTTGTTTTGTTGATTAAGTTCTACTTATACATCAGTGGGAATGCATGCTGGTGCAGCCACTATGGAAAACAGTATGGAATTCCTCAGAAAAATAAAAATGAAACTGTCTTTTGACCCAGCATGTTTTTAAAACATGAGTGATTGATCTACCATATTGTAATTTTTAAGACAGCAGTTGTGTCAAGTGTCATGAATATCAATCAAATTAATACACTCAACAGGAGATGTCAATATAGCACAGTGAAAAGACCTCGTTAAGTTACAAAAAGTTGAAGAACTATAATTCAGCAAAAGATCCCTGCTCAACACACAAAAATGCCTGAGAGATTCATAGTGAGACATCTGAAGGTGGGCATATTGAAAAGAGTAAGGAAGGTAGGGTGGGGGAAAAAACAAAGAGAGGTGCCTCAGCTGATGTAGTAGCCATGATGAAGTTGAATGCAGCCCTCACATGGAGGAGAAGAAAATATTATGGCCTGAATAGCCAGCATCCATTACAGCTAAACCTAGTGACAGCTATTGTTGAGTAGTGGCTGTCATTACTTACAAGTAGGCAAACCAGAGACTTGTAAACCTAACACCTCTTAACCTCATTTAACCTCTACTTTTGGTAGAACCTGGCAGAAGTAGAACCCCAAGGAAGCAGTAGAGATGCTTTGAATAGCATAGCATGACTGGCAGTTTCTGCCTACAGGAGACAGTGCCAAGAATTCATAGGCCTGGAGGCTCATCAAAACAGAGATGGTGCCCTTAAATCAAAGTTGCCTGGAAAGAGGGTATGCTCATCAACTTGGGGAATAGGGGGTGATTTCCACAACTAAGGTGAAGGCATCCCAAAAAGATCTTGGAGGTTTTACTAGGTGAAAAAAATTTCTACTGGAAAACAACAACAAAAAGATCTCCATGTATCAACCTAATGAATTCTTAAAAGCAAAATACAACTTAAAATTTTTTTGAAAGTTCACTATATCAAATGTCCAGGCAGAAAACAATACATCAAGTACTATGAATAAGCAGAAGAAGGTAGCTCAGGAAGAAAGTAAAATATCTCCAAAAACCAAACTCAAAGACATGAAAGACTGATTTACATGACACAGAATTAAACATTGCAGTTAGGGAAAATGTCAACAAGATACAAGACAGCTCAAAAACAGCTAATGATCTCAAGGAATATAATAAATAAGCAAAAGAAATGCTTTAAAAAACAAACAGAAATTATGGAGCTCAAGAACTCAATAAATGAGATGAACACTACATTAGAAAGCATTGGAAACAAAGCAGACCATATGGAACACAAAATTATCAAGTTCTAGTATAGAAATCTAGAAATGACTTCTATGAAAAAAGAAAGAAAATGTCTTTTTTTTTTAAATGAAACAACTCAGAGAAAAGGTCACACAAATCCAGAAAACACAGAGAGTCCCAGTCAAGAGGAACCCAAACAGGTCCACTTGCACACATCATTATTGAAATGGCAAAATTCCAGGACAAAGAGAGAATCTTAAAGGCAGAGGGGAAAAGGAGAAGTGACATTCAGGGAAGCCCTGATAAGACTAGCAGCTGACTTCTCAACGGGAATGTTCCAAGCCAGATGGGAATGGCAAGAAATATTCTAAGAAATGAGAACAAGAGGCCTGCAACCAAGACTACTTTATCCAGCAAGACTCTCTCTCAGTTAAAATGGAAGGCCAAATAAGGAGCTTCCCAGGCAAAAGAAGCATGAAAGAATATACCTCCTTCTAACCAGCTCTGCATGAGATGCTAAAGGGTCTGCATTAAGAACTGGAAGAAAAACAGCGAGAGAGGAACACAGGTACAAAAATGGCAATGAATAAGTACCTATAAATAATAATCTTAAATGTAAATGGATTAAATGCTCCAATAAAAAGATATAGAATAGCTGAGTGGATAAGAAATCATAACCCTCACATATGCTGCCTACAAGAGAATCACCTCAGAACAAAAGACCTTCACAGACTGAAAGTGAAGGGCTAGAAACAAATATTCCAAGCAAATGAACAAGACAAAAAGCTGGCATAGCAATACTCATACAAGACAAAATAGACTTCAAAAAAATAGCCATACAAAAAGACCCAGAAATTTACTTCAAAATACTTAAGGAAAGAATCCATCAAAAAGACATAAACATTGTAAATATAAATGCACTCAACATAGGAGTACCCAAACACATAAAAAATCTTGGAGGACTTCAAGAAAGATATTGAGAGCAACACAGTTATAGTAGGGGATTTCACACCCCACTGTCAAAAATGAACAGATCTTCCAAACAAAATATCAACAAAGATACTGTGGTATTGAACAATGCCTTAGATCAAATGGACTTAACTGATATGTATAGAGAGAGCCTTGCATCCACAAGAAGAAAAATACACATTCTTTTCAAATGCACAGGGAACATTTTCCAACACAGATCAGATGATAGGACACAAAACAAACCCCAACAAATTCAAGAAAACTTAATCATATTAAGCATTTTCTTGGGCCACAAGGAACTGAAACTAAATATTAACCTCAAGGAAAAAACTCAAAAACATCCAAATTTATGGAGATTGAATAGCATGCTATTAAACAATAAGTGGGTTAAGAATGAAATGAAGGAAGAAATCAGAAAGTTTCTGGAAATAAATGAAAATTAGTTCAAAACAGTCCAAAACTTATGGGCCATAGCAAAGACAGTCTGGAGAGGGAAGTCCACAACAATACAGGCCTACTTAAAAATATAGAAATATTTCTAATAAACAACCTAACCCTAAACCTACAAGAACTGGAGGTACAACAACAAAAAAAGCCAAGAGCAAGGAGAAGAAAGGATAGGAACTGAAAGAACAATATGAGGATGAATATATTCAGAAGTTGGTTCTTTGAAAAGATAAAGAAAATCAACAGCCTTTCACCAGACTCATCAAGAAAAAACACAAATAAATAAAATCAGAAATGAAAGAGGAGAAATTACAACTGATACCACGGAAATAAAAAGTTAGACATTCATTGTAAGAAATTACAATGAAAAACTATATGCCAAGAAATTTGAAAACCTGGGTGAAATGAACAAATTTTTAGAAAAATATAATCTTTCCAAACTGGATGAAGAAGATGCAGAAAGCATAAACATGCTTATAATAAATGGTGAAATCGAAGCAGGAATAAAAAAATTACCCTCTCATAAAAACTTTATAAAAGATTTTTTCACAGACAAAACACTTCTGGAAGAGCAAACCCCTATCCTTCACAGATGACTCCAAAAGATCCAAGATGAGAGAAGACTCCAAAGCTCCTTTTATGAGGCCAGCATCATCCTAATACAAAAGCCAGAAAATGACACAGCAAAGAAAGAAAACTTCAGGCCAATATTGCTGATGAACATAGATGCTAAAATCTTCAACAGAGTATTGGCAATCTGTATCCAGCAATATATTAAAAAGATCATACACCATGATCAAATGGGATTCATTTCAGGGATGCAAGGCTGGTACAATATTTACCAATTAATAAAAGTAATATGTCTCATAAAAACAGGAAAGACAAATCACACAATCATGTCAATACAGTTGTAAAACACATTTGATAAGGTACAGCACCCATTTTTGATTAAAAAAAAACTCAGCAAAATGAAAGTAGAAGGAACACACCTCATCATAATAAAGGCCATAAATGAAAAAACCTACAGACAACTCATACTCAACGGGAAAAACTAAATATTTCCCACTAAGATCGGGAACAAGACAAGGATGTCCACTTGTACCACTTCTATTCAACATAGTATTGGAAGTCATAGCCACAAAAATCACACAAGAATAAGAAATAAAACTCATCCAAAATGGAAAAAAGAAAGCAAAACTGTCATTGTTTACAGATGACATGACTATGTACTTAGAAAACCTTATAGACTCCATCCAAAAACTGCTCAACCTAATAAATAAATTTGGCAAAACAGCAAAACTCAATATTCAGAAATTGAGGCATTTTTGTATATCAGCAATACAATATTAAAAGATTAATTAGGAAAAATCCTATTTGATATAGCAACAAGAAAAAATAAAGAACCTAGGAATAACCCTAATGAAGGAGTTAAAAGACCTACACTCAGAAAACTACACAATACTGAAGAAAGAAATTAAGGAAGACACAAACAAATGGAAATATATACCACATTTAAGGACTGGAGGAATTAACATCAACAAAATGTCTATGCCACCAAAAGCATGTTATAGATTCACTGCAATTATCATCAAAATACCCATAACATATTTCACAGATAGAGAACAAACATTTCAGAAATTTGTATGGAAACCTAAATGACCCTGAATAGTCACAGCAATTTTGAGAAAGAAGAGCAGTCAGAGGAATCACGATACCTGATATCAAAGTATATTACAAGGCCACTGTAATCAAAACAGCCTGGTACTGGAATAAGAACAGACACACAGATCAATGAAACAGAATTGAGACCCCAGAAATAAACCTATGCTTCTATGGTCAATTAATGTTTGGCAAAGGGGCAGAAGCAGAAAGTGGAATAAAAATAGCCTGTGCAATAAATGGTGTTGGGAGATCTGGAAAGCTACATACCAAAAAATAATACTGGACCACAAACTTACACAATACCCCAAAATCATATTAAATGGATAAAAGAATTATGTATAAATTGTGACATTATGAAGTCCTAGTGGAGAAAATAGGCAGGAAAATCTCAGATATTCCAAGCAGCAATATTTTCACTGATATGCCCCTAGAGCAAGGGACAGAAAGGGAAGAATAAACAAGTGGGACTCTATCAAACTATAAAGCTTCTGCATGGCCAAAGAAAACATCAGCAGAATGAAATGGGAAGCAAATGCATGAGAAAATATATTTATCATTGATACCTCGGACAAGGGTTTGATCTCTAAAACATATAAAGAACTCACATGACTACTCCAGGAAGACAAACAACCTAAGTGAAAAATGCTCAAACTCCTGAACAGATTCTTCTATAAGGAGGACATACAGAGAGCCCAGAGACATATGAAAGGATGGTCAGCATCACTAGCTATCAGGGAGATTCCAAATAAAATCACAATGAGATATCAATTTAAACCAGTGAGAATGGACATCATTAACAAATCAACAAACAAGTGCTGGTGAGGATGTGGAAAAAAAAGAACCCTAGAACACCTTTGGTGAGAATTCATCCTGATGGGTCACTGTGGAAAACAGTATGAACTTTTCTCAGAAATGTAAAAATTGAACTGTCTTTTGACCCAGCAATTCCACTGCTGGGATTATAGCCTTAGAACCCTGAAACACCAACCCAAAAGAACCTATGCACCCCAATGTTCATAGCAGTACAATTTACAGTAGTCAAGTTTTGAAAGCAACCTAAGTTCTCATCAGTAAATGAGTGAGTCAAAAACTGTGGTACATATCCACAATAGAACCGTACACAGCAGAAAGAAAGAATGAGCTCCTATCCTTTGCAACAGCATGGATGGAACTGGAGAGCATTATGCTGAGTGAAATAACCCAGACAGTGAAAGAAAAATACCATATAATCTCACCTATAAGTGGAACCTAATCAAATAAGCTAACAAAACAAATAAGCAAGCAAAACGGAGAAACTGAAATAAAGAAAAAACTAACAGTAACCAGTGGGGATTTTAGAGGGCCTAATGGGGCAAAAGAAGTGAAATGTCATTAAGGAACATATTTAAAGGACACATAGAGACAAAGCCAAAGGGGCATAGCATCCAGGATCAGAGGGAGGTCTCAGTGTTGTGGTGGGAGGGTCATAGTGGAGGAAAATGTAGACAACTGTACTTGAGCAATATTACAAAACACTAAAAGTATTTAAAAAAGATAAAAGCAGAATTTTTTTAATACTGTAAAGACAGGCTTCTCAGAGACTACTTAACTGAAGTTTATCTAAGTGAGAAATTTCAGAGAAATATTGGAAAGCACATATGATAGCAGATCTTGAAAGGGTTGGCTGTGCACTGAAATCAGGTGACATCCTCTGTCACACTTCAAGCTAAACTGTCTAATTGTCCATGGGTTACAACCCCTCCAAACAATAGAGCTTTGGAACAGGAAAAGACACTGTATGCCTGGTTGTCATAGTAACTTCTTGTATTTGGGCTTTGAAATAAGAAAAGTCTAACTTCTATTTCTGGCTGTCACAGGGAACCATCATGTTGGAGATATGCTTAGGGAATAATGGTGCTTACTTCTTCAGGTCACCTGCTCACTGACAAAAGTATGCCGCATTGAACACTTTGGAAAGGAGATGAAGCTGAGCTGCCCTGATGGCAAATGGCTGATTTATGCATATGCTTTAAGTTTACTATGAATGACATAGAGGAAACAAAACATAGTAGAGTTAGGGCTTGTGTTTTCACTGAGCCATATAAACATTTGGCAAGGGTCACTGAATTGATTGCAAAGATGTGTTCAATGGTCTACAGACTAGAGCTTGAAAATGGAGTGGTTAGAAATGTCACTCTACAGCCAGGGGCCAGGAATTAACAGGGATGCAGACAATTTCAGGTAGGATTTGGAGGCGATTCTGAGATTCTAAGATTGGACTAGAATTTAGGAGGCACTAGAGTTCTTGAATTGAAGTGGTACTAAATGGCTTATTCTGAGAGACATCGGATATCAATTGAGTGACTGATTTGGGTCTCACTGCAAACAACATGATGCTAACATTTCCTTTCCTAACTACTAACAATGACTAGAAGAATGAATTTTTCATTTAAAATCTGAATTATATTATTCATAGAACTCCCTGGCATTTGACACTTTTTGTTTTAATGAGTTTCTCAGTGGTGTGTATGAGAGACTGAGAAAGAGAGAAATAGGGAGAGGATGGGCCTTAGTGATCAGCCTCTTCCTCGACATGCTATGACTATTTTTTTAAGATTTTATTTATTTATCTTTTAGAGGGGAAGGGAAGGAGAAAAGGAGAGAAATATCAATGTATGATTGCCTTTCGTGAGTCCCCTGCTGGAAACTGGCCTGCAACCCAGGCATGTGCCCTGACTGGGAACTGAACCTCGATCATGTGGTTCACAGGCCTGCCCTCCATCCACTGAGCTACACTAGCCAGGGCTGACTATTTTTTCAGGACTTGGCAAAACCCATATAGTAATAACTACTTTTAAAATTTATTTTCCTTTTCACGTTGAGATAACTTTAATCATAATTGTAAATGTGAAAATTTCAAAACTTTAGCTCTGTAGACAAGAAAAGAGGTAGGCTCAGGAAATAATTTTAGTGACTGGTAAACAAGCTTCTCCTTTGTGTTGCAATTTGCAAATGTAAACTGGTGATTTTTTAAAAGCTGTGATTGGAATGTGCAGATTTTAGACTAACAATTAGCTAAAAATTTCCTTGAAAATGGTGGATACCTGATGGTAAAAAAAAAAATTAGCAAGCTCAATGTCCCAAATGATAAATTTATAGTTATCTCCCTTTTGTCTTCTAACATAGATTTAAAAAATTTTGTTTGTTAAAGAAACAGAAGAGAGAACTGTATGTTTGTGTTGTTCACCATATTTATAATAGTAAAAACTGAGCAAAAATGTAATGTGGAGCAAAATGTTTGAGATCAATTATAGTAGATCCATATGATAATTATTAAAAAATTTAATGATATGGCACTGTAATGGTCAATTGGGGTACAGAACTATAGACAACATGACAACTTTTTACTTCTATGTGTGCCAGGGAGTGTCTCCAGATGAGGGTTATACTCCAGATAGGGGATTTTAACTTCTTTTCCATCTGTGTGTTCTACACTCATTACATAGTTTTTATAATTAAAAAGTTTATTTTAACAGGTGTCTAAATTTTACAAACTTCAACCCAAACCCATCAAGTGTACATTACATGATATCAAGAGGAAATTTCCAATTTTAAAAAGCAGTGCAGAAGAGTCCAGCCAAGATGGAGGCATAGGTAGGAATGCTCTGCTTCCCCACACTACTAAAACAAAGATAACAACCAAGTTAAAAACAATAAACAGCCCTGGCTGGTGTAGTTCAGTGAATTCAGTGCCAGCCTGTGAACCAAAGGGTCACCGGTTCTATTCCCAGTCAGGGCAAATGCCTAGGTTGCCAGCCAGGTCAGGTCCCCAGTACAGGGTGTAAGAGAGGCAACCACACATTGATGTTTCTCTTCCTCTCTTTCTCCCTCCCTTCCTGACTAAAATAAATTACTTCGTGGAACAAATACAACCAAGGAGTTAAAGAAACATTCACCCATATTGGTAGGAGGTGGGGAGTTAGGGGATGAGCAGCTGAGCAGAGAATATGCACATGAAGGCAGAGAACCACTCAGGCAAGGTGGGGCTGGCCAAATGGGAAACCAAAGACTCAAAACTATCTGTTAAATACTACAAAGATTGCAATGGCAGGATAAATTCCCAGTCTCATGGGAGAGTTCTTTGGAAGTGGGACTAGAACAGAGCAAGCAAGGGGCATTGTTTCCTCTCTGACCCTGATCTCTCCCCAAGAGACAGTACCACAACACAGCAAAGAAGGTTGCTCTGCTCTAGCAAATACCTAAGGCTCTGCCCTCTTACAAAATTACAGGTATGCCAAGATTAATAAATATGATCCAAATGAAAAAACAAATAATAACTCCATAAAAAGAGCTAATCAAGGAGGAGATAGAAAACTTATCTGATGCAGAGTTGAAAACACTGGTAATCAGAATGCTCACAGAACTAATTGAGCTCAGTTAAGAAATGAAGAAAGACATGAAGGCTACCCAAACTGAAATAAAGCAAAATATACAAGGAACCAACAGTGAAGGGAAAGAGACTGGGACTCATATCAATGATTTGGAATGAAAAGAAGAAATAAACATCTAACTAGAATAGAATGAATAAAAAAGAATTCAAACAAATGAGGAAAGGCTTAGAAACTTATGGGATAACTTTAAGCACTCTAACACCTGAATCATAGGGGTACCAGAAGGAGAAAAAAAACAAGAAATTGAAAACTTATTTGAACAAATAACCAAGGGAAACTTCTCCTATCTGGTGAAGGAAAGACTTCTAGGAAGTCCAGGAAGCCCAGAGAGTCCCAAAGAAGTCTTACCCAAGGAGGAACCCACAAAGACACATCATAATTAAGTTACCCAAGATTAAAGATAAAGGTAGAATCTTAAAAACAGCAAGAGGAAAGTAGACAGTTACCTACAAAGGAGTGCCCATAAGACTATCAGCTGACTCAAAAGAAACTTTATAGGTAAAAAGGGGCTGTAAACAGTATTTGATGTCGTGAAAGGCAAGGGCCTACATCCAAGATTACTCTATCCAGCAAAGCCATCATTTAGAATGGAAGGGCAGGTAAAGTGCTTCCCAGATAAGGTCAAGGTAAAGGAGTTCATCATCACCAAACCCATATTATATGAAATGTTAAAGGGAATTACTTAAGAAATAGAAGAAGATAAAAAACTATGAACAATAAAATAAAAACAAACTCATAAATATCCACAACTAAACCTAAAAAACAAAAACAAAAATTAAGCAAACAACTAGAACAGGAAGAGAACCAGAAAAATGGAAATCACATGGAGGGTTATCAGTTGGGAGGGGGAAAATGGGGGGAAAGTATAGGGAATAAGAAGCATAGTTTGTAGGCATAAAATAAATGGGGGAAGGTTACAAATAGTATAGGAAGAAGAGAAGCCAAAAAACTTATATGTACAAGCATGGACTTGAACTAAGGCAGGGAATGCTGTAGGGCAGGGGAAGTAAGGCAGAGTGTGGATAAAAAGGAGAAAAAATTGGGAAAACTGTAAAAGCATAATAATAATAAATAAATAAATAAATAAATAAATAAATAAATAAATATAAATCTACACACACCAAAATAAGAGCAATGCAGAAGTTAGCCTCCCTAAAGGCAAGCTTCCTGAGTAACAACTTCTTTGTGTAATTATAGCCAATGAAATGACTTTTGTCATCAAAGAAACTTACTGAAAACATTGACAAGGAGTGACTTGTGTTTTTAAAATGAAAATTCAGTTTCTCTTCCTCACCAGATTCCTGTATTTTACTGAAGTAAGTACTATTAAGCTTTTTTTTCTGTGTATCTTCCAGGAATTTTCTATGACTAATGATTTTCTAACTTAAACGAGGTAAGGTAGTAAAAGAAATGAAAGCCACGTGTTCTGTTATTTTTCACTAATATTAATTTATATTGCAAACTGAAATATAATCAAGATAAATTTGACCTTCAGTGATTTCCTTACTGATAGAGGGATGGGAATCCATATTTATAATTCTATATGCTCCTTTCATATTTCTATGCCCAGTTTCATTTGGACATTATGAGAAAAGCTAAGACGTGTTGTGTTGGCTATTGTTAAATATATTGCAGACAGATATGCCATGGTATTAACATGCATGTTAATGTGTCAAATAATGATCTGTTTATGTGTAAAATTCTATGCTCCTGGTAACTGCTTTTAGGAAACTAAATAAAAAATGTGCAAGAGTGGTAATGGCTAATTTAAAAGGCATTTAACAGTGTCTTCAGTAATAGCCTATTGTTGAAATTTAGAGCCAAACTTTTCCCATTTAGGTATGGAATACAGAAAATAATTTAAATTTTGTTTTTACATGAAATTAATTAAATATTAACTGCTGAGCAACACTCTGGAGAATGACTCATGAAGATGAACAGAAAATACTGATTTCTAAGTTTGTGGTCAGAAGCATCTATAACAAATTCCTCTCTACCCATGATATATGATATAAAAAATGGTGTATTTTTGTATAATCAATGATTTTTGTCAAGTCTGATATTTTCATCTGCTTAACTGTCATTCTAATTGAATATCCTGCTGTTTTCGTACTCATGATCAACATATCTACAGACAAACCTGCCATATTTACTACTTGGCTTTCCTGATCATCTTATCTTTGTATTATTAATGGGTCTATGACTCAAGGCTCACTGACTCTGAGAATCATAGAGTCAAAACAGACTGTAGTTGCCACTTAGTCCCCTAGTCTTCATCTGCAGAAAAGGAAACTGATGTCTCAAAAAAAAAGAAGGCATAATAATTCTCAATTTTGTGGAGAAGGCAGAGCTGGTAGCCCCCGTTATCCATTCCTCTAGCCTCTCCACTCCTTATTCATCTTTCCACACGGTGTCTTCTTTTCTGTATCTTTGCCACCCTGATTTAGGGCCTCATAATCTATACCTGGTCTGTGGCAATGATCTATAATTGGCTTTTATTTCTCAAGTCTCTTTTTGTCACAATCTTTCCTCTTCTTTGCTGTGACTGTCTACTTTTTAAAATGCTAGTTTACACTGGGCTAGGAGTTTAGAAATCTGAACTGTATTCCTGAACTCACTATGTGACTTGAGTTTTTGATATTTTAGTTTACTTGAATGTAAAATGCAATTCTTTGTATTTTTCTTTGTTCAAACACAGTTGTCTCAGTTTTCCCACCACCACTCCCCCTATTCCACCTGTAGGAGACCATTCTGTGTGGCATGGGCCCAGTCCGTAGTGGCGAATATTTACTGCAAAGTAAATTCCTACAATCCAAGCTAAACCTTCCAAGGATAAGTGTAACAGGTTCAACCACTTTTGCCTTTTCATTTGCAAATATTCCTCTTCTGTGATGTGATTATAAGCATTGGCTCCTTTGTTTTCTGTAAAAGCTAACCACCTAAAGCAACCTGTGCATAGTAAATGAGGACTATCATGTAATATGCCTAGAAACTCAATAAAGGCCTGTCACAGGAAGGGCCACAACTTTTGCTTCCCTTGATAGAGAAAGCCATGCTGTCCCTTTTCCTCCACTGGACTTGGTAGTCCATGTGAATGTCCCATTTTTTCCATAATGATGTGGACATCACCCATCCTCACCTCCCACCTTTGATCCTACCCACTTTTGGCTTTGTCTACACATGTTTCTTGGTGACCCCTCCCCCTCTTTCCCACATTATTCCCCTTTCGCCTCCTCTCTGGATATTGTCAGTTTGTTCTTTATTTCAATGTCTCTGGTTATATTTTGCTTGCTTGTTTGTTTTGTTGATTAAGTTCCACTTATAGGTGAGATCATAAAAAAGGTCTCTTAACTGGAGTTGTATTACCACCTATAGGAATGTCTGGAAATACTTAGAATTGTTTTGTTTTCATAGTGGTTGATGAGATAGGGGCATTCCTGACATTTAATGGCTAGATCCAGGAAAAAAGGCCTTGCGACATCATGGGACAATTCCACACATCAGAGAAAATGCCAAGTCTTCCTTTATTGTGAAACAATGGCTAAATTGATCTCTCAAGCTCTTCTTTACACAAAAATTATCATTATTCCTTGAAAATTCATTCAGTAGACTCAAAAAGTTCCAACTCTTCCTTGTGGCTTTCAATGCTTTATGAAAAACAAGATAAAAAGCAAGTGGTATCTCTACAGACCTTTCTCCCTTTTCTTTCTTCCATTTATTGGTGTGACATTGGTTCACAAACCATACACGTTTCAAGCGTACCACTGAACAAAATATCATCGGCACTACACTGTATGCCTATCACCCCCCAAAAAGTTTCATTCCATTCACATTTTCCCCACATTTGTCATCCTTCACCTACCCACCAACTGTCTTTCTCTCTGGCTAAGATATCACTGTTGTGATATATATATATATATATATATATATATATATGAAGTTCGATTACATATATAATTAGATTATGTATAATTAGATTGTTGTTATATATATCAGCATTCTAATTCTAATTCTATTCTAATACTTTTTAAAATATAAAACATGTATATATAACATATGTGTGTATGTTGTATATATAACATATATATACATATATATATATATATGTATAATTATAATTTGCTTAATCCATTCACCTTCTTTCTTCTAGCCCCCAACCCTCTCTCCCTTCTGACAGCTGTCAATATAGACCTTTCTCAATCCTACTTCTGCTCCTTTGTTTATGCCATGTTCTCTGTTGGGTTGTCCTTCCTCTTTCTTTGAACCTAGCTAAATTTTATCAACTATTCCAGGTCTAGGTCAACTTTCTTATTTTGAAAGATACCTTTCCTTGGCCTCTTTTAAATTTCTCTGGCACTTGTCCTGACACTCATTCAATCTTTCCTGACACTCATTCAAATTCTAATATCTCTTGTTAGTTAACTCTGTGTGTATTTTTCTGGCTTTAAAAATATAATACAATCTCTTCCAGGACAGTATACTTCTTTGCATTGCACAGTGCTTGTTGAATAAAATCACATCACTGCAAACACATTAACATGTTCTACTGCCCCTTCCCTCTGTGTTTTTCAGAACAGGACACAGGTATGGTATTTTTATTTTTAATGATATTTTATATTATTAATTGAAGTTTTTACAGGCATTAGATTAAAATTACTATTTTGTTTAATACAAGAAAATATTGATCTGTAAGAACAATAATATGCCACCTCTTTGATTAACAGTTGAATATTGTGGCTTTATGTAGGGGTCCCTTGATAATACCAAAGTCTTCCTGTCTCTTCATTCTTTAGTCTCTGTGCTCTTTCACAGTAGAAAGAATCAGAAATTTATTTAAAAAGAGGCTAGGTCTTTGTTTGATCTGATATTCTGCCTCTGAATCAGATATCTTTTTCCTCTCAGTGTTTCTCTCTATTGTTTTTCTTAGTTTCCCCTTGTGTCAGTGCAAAGCTACTATCACAGAGAGGATGAACAGAGGGATGAGAGGGGTTTGAAAATCTGATGAGCAGAGAAAATTAGAGAGTGGATAAATTAGGAGGAATAGAGATGGCCGATACAATTTTTAAAAATTTTTATTTATTTATTTTTAGACAGGAAGAGAAGGAGAGAAATATCAATGTATGGTTGCCTCTCATATGTCCCCTGCTGGGAACTGGCCTGCAACCCAGGCATGTGCCCTGACTGGGAATTGAACCGCGATCATGTGGTTCGCAGGCCCATGCTCAATCCACTGAGCTACACCAGCCAGGCTGGCTGATGCAATTTTACGCCCATTCATCTTTATATGTTAAGTCTGTCCTGGCTGATGCAAGTGGCATTTTGTCATTAATGATGATATTCAATGAAACTATGCTTAGGTTATTCAATCAAATCAGGTAAATGCATGAATGTTTCGAAATAGATACTCATAAGCTTAAACTTGTTCTTTCATAGGAAATTGAATATATATATATATATAAATTTATAATAAGTGTAAGAAATCTATATGATCAAGAGGTTCATTTTACATTGAGTAATATATACATATTTTAAATTATTGACTGTGAATCTATCTGTTGGGCTCAGTTTCTTTTTATCGTGTGTAGTTACCTCACAATAATACTGAGATTGTCTTAAAATATTAAAGAGCTTGGACATTTTAAATAAACAAATGATATATTCCACTGACTTCCCATAAAGATCATGATGTAGGTAAAAACATCTTGCCTCCTTGCACAATCACATCATAATTACAACTAGCTATAAAACAACTATCACTCAGAACCGTCAGAAATCAAGTTGAATGGAAGTCTGATAACTACCCAAATAAGTTAACCACATCCATCCAGACTGGTAGGAGAGGCAAAGATGTTGAACAGGCTGGTCCCACATTCATGCGTGGTGGATAAAAATTTGCAAGGAATATCTTGGGAGAGAGGAATCCTAGCCCAACACCAGGTCTCAGAGCTCAGAATTCCAGTGTCAGGAAGCTAAGTTTTTGTAACTTCTGGCTGTGAAAACCGGTGGGGTTTGAATCAGTGCAAGAAATGTCTGAAGTCTCAAGCAGTTTCTCTTTAAGAACCCACATGCTGACTTATTCAGACTCACTCCTTCTAAGCTCCAACACTGGGGTAGCACCTTAAAAGGCAACAGTAGCATACAAGGAGAAACTAAGTGTCTGACATTAAGGTGAGAGCTGGGGGACAGTTATCTCCAAGTTGAAAAGGTAGGCAGAGGTCATTGTCCCTTTTCTTTTTTTTAAAATTTATTTAATTGTTGTTCAGGTATAGTTTTCTGTGTTTTACTCCCATCCCAACCTACCCCCAAAGTGCTCCCCACTTCCCTCCCATTTCCATCCCCCTTAGTTTTTGTCCATGTATCATTTATACTAGTCCCTATAAATCCTTCCCCTTTCCCCCAGGAAATTCCCTCCACTCTCTCCTCTGGTCACTGTCCCCCTGTTCTCTATTTCAGTGTCCTTGATTTTGTTTTCCTTGCTTGTTTGTTTTGTTGTTTAGGTTCCTGTTAAAAGTGAGATCATGTTGTATTTGTGTTTCATTGTCTGGCATATTTCACTCAGCATAATGCTTTCCAGTTCCATCCATACTGTTGCAAAGGGTAGAAGCTCCTTCTTTCTTTCTACTGCATAGAATTCGATTGTGTATATGTACCATAACCTTTTTAAAATTATTTACCAAATTTTTAATCATTAGCAAGTGGCAGATTTAGAGTTAAACCCAGGTATTATAAGTTCAGTATTTTTTGAATACATGCCTTCTGTTTATTTTGTTTTTTTTTCTTTTTTAAAATTTTATTTAATTATTTTTTAAGTACAGTATTCTGTCCATTAATCCCATCCTATCCCATCCCCCGTGGTTCCCCCTCCCTCCCATTGCCACCTTTCTCAGTTGTTGTCCATGTATCCTTTATATATGTTCCTCTAAATCCCTCCCCTATTTCCCCTGAAATTCCCTCCCTTCCGGTCACTATCAACCTGTTCTCTATTTCAGTGTCTTTGGTTATATTTTGCTTGCTTGTTTGTTTTGTTGTTTAGTTTTCTGTTAAAGGTGACATCATATGGTATTTGTCCTTCAACAACGGGCTTATTTCACTCAGCATAATGCTTTCCAGTTCCATCCATGCTGTTGCAAAAGGTAGGAGCTCCTTCTTTCTTTCTGCTGCATAAAATTCCATTGTGTATATGTACCATAATTTTTTGATCCATTCATTTACTGATGGGCATGTAGTTTGCTTCCAACTCTTGGCTATTGTAAATTGTGCTGCTAGGAACATTGGAGTGCATAGGTTCTTTGGGATTGGTGTTTTAGGGTTCTTAGGATACAATCCTAGCAGTGGAATTGCTGGGTCAAAGGGCAGGTCCAATTTTAGTTTTCTGAGAAAATTCCATACTGTTTTCCATAATGGTTGTACCAGTCTGCAATCCCACCAACAGTGGACCAGAGTCCCCTTTTCCCCACACCCTCTCCAACATTTGTTGTTTATTGCTTTGTTTATGATAGCCATTCTCAATGGTGTAAAGTAGTATCTCATTGTGTTTTACATTTGCATCTCTCTGATAGCAAGGGATATTGAGCATCTCTTCATGTATCTCTGGATACTCTGTATGTCCTCCTTGGAGAAGTGTCTGTTCAAGTCCTTTCCCCATTATTTAATTGGGTTAGTTGCCTTCTTAGAGTGAAGTTGTGTGAGTTCTTTGTATGTTTTAGAGATTAAAACTTTGTCTGAGGTATCATTGGCAAATATGTTTTCCCATACACGTGGTTGTCTTTTTATTTTAATGCTGTTTTCTTTAGCTGCGCAGAAGCTTTTTATTTTGATGAAATCCCATTTCTTTCTTCTTCCCTATATGTCCCTTACTGTAGGGGACATATCAGAAAAAATGGTGCTGCATGAAATATCTGCGATTTTCCTGCCTATGTTCTCCTCTAAAACTTTAATGGTATCGCGGCTTATATTTAAGTCTTTTATCCACCTTAAATTTATTTTGGTGTATGGTGTAAGTTGGTGCTTGAGTTTCATTTTTTTGCATATAGCTGTCCAGTTCTCCCAACATCATTTGTTGAAGAGACCATTTTCACTCCGTTTTATGTTGCTGCCCCCTTTGTTGAATATTAATTGACCATAGAGGCTTGGGTTCATTTCTGGGCTCTTTGTTCTGTTCCATTGGTCTATGTGCCTATTTTCATGCCTATACCACGCCTGTTTTTATGCCAGTACCAGGCTGTTTTGATTACAGTGGCCTTATAATACAGTTTGGTATCAGGTATTGCAATCTATCCTACTTTGTTCTTCTTTCTCAAAATTGCAGCAGCTATTTGTGGTCGTTTACAGTTTCATATAAATTTTTGAAATGTTTCTTCTGTGTTTCTCAAAAATATCAATGGTACTTTAATAGGTATTGCATTGAATCTATGAATTGCTTTCTGTAGTATTGACATTTTGACGATGTTAATTCTTCTGATCCATGAAAACAGTATATGTTTCCATGTGTTTGTGTCTTCCTTGATTTCTTTCTTCAGTGTTGTGTAGTGTTCTGCATACAGGTCTTTTACCTCCTTGGTTGGGTTTATTCCTAGGTATTTTATTTTTATTGTTGCTCCATGAAATGGGATCTTTTTCTTGATTTCTGCTTCTGCTGTTCCATTGTTGGTATAAAAATGCCTTTGATTTCTGGATATTGACTTTGTATCCTGCTGTTTTGCCAATTGGTTTATTAGGTCCAGCAGTTTTTGGGTGGAGTCTATAGAATTTTCCATGTCTACTGTCATATCATCTGCAAAGAGCGACAGGTTTGTTTTCTCCTTTTTGATTTGGATGCCTTTATTTCCTTTTCTTGTCTGATCACTGTGGCTAAAACTTCCAGTACTATATTGAATAGATGTGGTGAAAGTGGACAACCTTGTCTTGTTCCTGGTCTTAGTGGAAATGTTTTTAGGTTTTGCTCATGGAGCGTGATGTTGGCTATAGGTCTCTCATATATAGACTTTATTATTTTGAGGAATGCTCCCTCTTTTCCCACTTTGCTGAGTGCTATTTTTTTATCATAAATGGGTGTTGTATTGTATCAAAAGCTTTTTCTGGGTCTATTGATATGATCATGTGGTTTTTGTCTTTGCTTTCATTTATGTGATGTATTCCATTTACTGATTTACGAATATTGAACCATCATTGCATCCCTGGGATGAATCCCACTTGGTCATGGTGTATGATTTTTTTGATGTATTTTTGGATGCGATTTGCCAATATTTTATTGAGGATTTTAGCATCTATGTTCATCAGCGATATTGGCCTGAAGTTTTCTTTCTTTGTTGTGTGTCTATCTGGCTTTGAAATTAGGATGATGCTGGCTTCATAAAGAGTTTGGGAGTTCCTCATCATTTTGGACTTTTTGGAATAGTCTGTGAAGAATAGGGGTTAGCTCTCCCTTAAAAGATTTGTAGAATTCTCCTGTGAAACCATTTGGTCCAAGGCTTTTATGTGATGGGAGTTTTTTGATTACTGCTTCAATTTCATCTGCTGTTATTGGCCTGTTGAGGTTTTCTGTTTCTTTTCCATTCAGTTTTGGAAGATTATATTTTTCTAGAAATTTGTCCATTTCACCTAGATTTTCAAATTTCTTGGCATACAGTTCTTCATAGTAATTTCTTACAATCCCTTCTATTTCTGTGGTATCAGTTGTGATCTCTCCTCTTTCATTTCTGATTGTGTTTATTTCGGTCCTCTCTCTTCTTTTCTTAATCAGCCTACTTAAAGGCTTGTCTATTTTGTTTATCTTTTCAAAAAACTAACTCCTGGAATCATTGATCCTTAGAATTGTTCTTATATTTTCTATGTCATTTAATTCCACTCTGATCTTGGTTATTTCCTTCCTTCTACTTGCTCTGGTCTGTCTTTGTTGTTATTCCTGGAGTTCTTGTATGTGTAAAGTTAGGTTCTTTGTTTGAAACATTTCTATCTTTTTTTAGGTAGGCCTGAATTGCTATGAACTTCCCTCTCAGGACTGATTTTGCTGTGTACCATAAGTTTTGGGTTGTCGTGATTTCATTTTCATTTTTATACAGAAACTTTTTTATTTATTTCTTAATTTTGTTCTGGACTCATTCGTGTTTAATAGCACGCTATTCAATCTTCATGATTTTGAGTGTGTTGGGTTTTTCCCTTTGGAGTTGGTTTTCAGTTTTAGTTCATTGTGGTCAGAGAAAATGCTTGGTATGATTTCAATTTTCTTGAATTTTTGAAGCTTGTTATGTGTCCTATCATGTGGTCTATCTTTGAAAATGTTTTATTTGCATTTGAAAAGAATGTGTATTTAGCTTTTTGGGGATGAAGGGGTCTATATATATCAGTCAAGTCCATTTAGTCTAGGATTTGTGTCAATGCTGCAATATGTTTGTTGATATTTTGTTTGGAAGATCTGTCCATTGTTGACAGTGGCATGTTAATATTCCCTACTATAATTGTGTTGCTGTGAATATCTTTCTTGAAGTTATCAAAGATTTTCTTTATATATTTGGGCGCTCCTCTGTTGGGTACATATATATTTACTATGTTAATATCTTCTTGGTGGATTCTTCACTTGAGCATTATGAAATGACCTTCTGAGTCTCTCTTTATGGCCATTTTTTGAATTTTATTTTGTCTGATATGAGTATTGCTACCCTGGCTTTTTTTTCTTGTTTGTTTGCTTGGAAAACTTGTTTCCAGCCTTTCACTTTTAGTCTGTTTAGGTCTTTTTTCCTGAGGTGGGTCTCTTGTAGGCAGCATATGTGTGTTTCATGCTTTCTTATCCATTTAGCTATTCTATGTCTTTTGATTGGAACATTCAGCCCATTTATGTTTAAGGTTATTATTTGTAGGTACTTATTCATTGCCATTTTTGTACCTGTGTTCCTCTCTGTCTCTCTCTTTTCCTTCTTTTCCTTAAAGTAGTTCTTTTAGCATGTCTTTCAGAGCTTGTTTGGTGGAGGCATATATTTTGGACTTCTTTTGTTTTGGAAGCTCTTTATTTGGCCTTCTATCTTAATTGAGAGACTTGCTGGGTAAAGTGACCTTGTTTGCAGGCCTCTGGTTCTCATTATTTGGAATATTTGTTGCCATTCTCTCTTTTTTTGGAGAGTTTTCATTGAGAAATCAGCAGTAACCTCATTGGGGCTCCCTTGTATGTTACTTCCTTTTTCTTCCTTGCTGACTTTAAGATTCTTTCTTTGTCTTGGTATTTTGTCATTTTAAAGATGATGTGTCCTGAAGTGGGCCTCTTTGGGTTCCTCTTGATTGGGACTCTGTCTTTTCTGGATTTGTGTCACTTTTTCTCTCATCCAATTAGGGAAGTTTTCCATCATTACTTTTTCAAAAAGGTTTTCTATCCCTTATTCTTCTTCTTCTCCGTGTAGTATCTCTATTATTTGGATATTATTACATTTCATATCATCTTGCATTTCTCTTAATTCCTCTTCATTATTTCGGTGCCTCTTTTTCTCTTCTTGCTCTTTTCGGTGGGTTTTTTTTTTTTTACTTTGTCCTTCAACTTGTTGATCCAATCTTCTGCTTCATTGATCTGGCTTTTGATTCTTTTCACTGTGTTCTTCAGCTCCAAAATCGTACTCTTTATTTCCTCTTGGCCCTTGATGATATTTTCTATTTCCTTTTTCATGTTGATATAGTTTGCAGTGGGTTCATTATACTTCCCTGTACTTTCTGATAGCTCATCGTGAGCTCTTTGAACTTCCTGATAACCAGTGCTTTGAATACAATATCTGATAGTTTACTTACCTCTCTTTCATCTAGTGTTATTTCTAAGGCTTCCTTCTTTCTTTTCATTTGGGAGTTGTTTCTTTGTCTTCTCATTGTTTGTGCGACTCTTCTTATTAAGTTCAGCTTCTTAAATTGATTTTTTTCTTGCTTTCTGAGTTTATGGTGTGAACTTCTGTGGTATAATACCTGTTAGATTTGGTGGTGTAGTCTCTTTGATCTCCAAATCTCACTGGTGTTGGTCTTTTCTTTAAGTTGGCTCTGTGTTTGTCTTTGGGTTTTTGTTGTTTTTGTGTCTTTCTTTTGTGGGTCCTTCCCACCAGCTGGTTAACTGATGGTGCCTCTGTCCATTACCTGTTTTAATTTGTTGTACTTGTGAGGGCAGGTTGTGTTGAAGCTAGTTCTTCTGTGTGTACAAGGTCTTGAGGATTCTGTATTGTTCTTGTTCAGTTGTTTTACTGGATAGTTTCTCCACTATTTAGTTGTATTTCCAGATATGTCTTTGGTTGAGGTTTTTGTGGTTTCCACTTCCTCCTTCACTTTCATCTGTTGTTATCTGTTGGTAGTTCCTTTGTTGTTGGTTTTTTTTGGTGTTCACCACTTCCACCTACTCTTTTTTGTGTGTGATCAGTTGGAGGGGGAGGCAAAATGGTTTATGACAGCAGGCGAGTATTCTATGATATTTATAGTAGCAGCCGGTAGAGTAGAGATAGGAGATCTTTAGGCTATGTATAGCGTTAATCATAATCTTCAACCCAACTAGCCACTTTTAAGAAAGGATGGAAAGAAAATAGACTTTTGTTGGGGAGGGAAGGATTGTGAGTTGGATCTAGAAAGCAGTGAGTTTGTGGGATGTCAGATTCTGAGGTAAGGTGAGGATAAAGAATAGTAAATAGTTGTAGAGCATGAGAGAATAGAGTTAGCCACTACAGTAATAGAGTTCAGTAAACTTTGAAGTAGGCTAAGATCTGAGCGGGGTGTTATGAAGTGTTTATAATTGGATGGAACAGCTATTATTTACAATAATATAAAAGCAACAATCATGTGACAGAATCTATGTGATCTGGATAACATGAATAGGGGGTATAGAACTTTGAGTAGCGTGCTAAAGGAACACAAATGACGTGAGAGTTAATTAGCAATACACTGTGGAAGAGAGAATAGGAGAGACCTGTCAAAGGATACATTATAACTAGCCAAGGCAAAGAAGACTATACAGAAAAAGAAGGA
Organism: Sturnira hondurensis; assembly: GCF_014824575.4. Taxonomy (NCBI): domain Eukaryota; kingdom Metazoa; phylum Chordata; class Mammalia; order Chiroptera; family Phyllostomidae; genus Sturnira; species Sturnira hondurensis. The sequence goes on along the minus strand of NW_028094936.1, from coordinate 1,988,854 downwards.
ATACAAAGATACTATTAAAATAACAGGTGTAAGAATAATGAAATAATAGTACAAATATGCATCAACTTTTAGTTTCTCTGCTAAAGCAAAGTGGAATTTGTCTCTCTGTCTCTACTGGTAAGATGCCCCCTCTTTGGGCCCTGGATGGTGTAGCTCAGTGGATTGAGTGCGGGCCTGTGAACCACACGATCACGGTTTGATTCCCAGTCAGGGCACATGCCTGGGTTGCAGGCCAGTTCCCAGCAGGGGACTCATGAGAGGCAACCATACATTGGTATTTCTGTCCTTCTCTCCTTCCCTTCCCCTCTAAAAATAAATAAACAAAATCTAAAAATAAAAAAAGATGCCCCCTTTGGGTCCAACTTTGGTCTTTTCGCATTTCCGAGTTGTTTGTCTTACTTGTGAGCAAACAACAACAACAACAAAAAGGCAGGAAAAGGGAGGAAGAAGCAAAATTTGGAAAGAAAGTAAGAAAGAATAAAACAAGAAAGAAGGAAAGAGAGGAAAAGGGTATTGAAAGATAAAACAATAATACAATTAAAAAATAAAAGATTACTTTAAAAAATCTCTTGTTGGTTTCAAACTGGTGAAACCAGGTTTTCTGGTCTCATGGGCTGCAGCTGGTTGAGGTGCAATTGGTGTGCCTTTCTCCCTTCCCAATGTGTACTCAGCCAGTCCTGTGAGCACTCTCCAAGGAGGTAGTCTGGTGCCTCTCCCCAGCGCCTTACACAGGGGATCCAGGTCCTCTTCGGAGCAGTCTTTCCTCGGGGGTCATTGTTTTGGGCTGGGGTGCAGGCTCGTGCATCCGGCCAGGCTGTCTGAGTCCTGCAGGTTTGGGCACAAACCCTTCATAGTGGTATGGGGGAATGCAAGGCCTTCCGCCCAATCTTTGGGTCACTGCCAGGCTGGTCGGGGAGTAGGCCAAGTAGCTGTTACAGGAGAATCCTTCAAACAGTTTACTTTTTGAGAAATTTCTCCTATTTAAGCCTGCCACTCAGTACAGCCCGATTCTCCAACCAGACTGGTGACTATCAGAGTCAGAGCCTGACACTGGGCCTCTCAGTTCTCCCAAGTCAGCGACCACAGACTCCTCAGGTGATCATGGCCCTTGTGTTTGCCTCTTTGTCCTTATTCCTCTCTTTGCAAACTCAAGCAACCAGGTCTTTTCCAGAGTTGCCCACATCCTACTTGGCTGGGGAGGGAGGGAGCTGATGCCCTGGCTCTATCCCAAGGACCCTACAGCAGGCCCGCACCTTCCAGAGAGTCTGTGGTAGACCCAGCACAGGGTGCCAATCCTGTCTCTACATTTGTCCCTGAGACCGTATTGTTCTGCAGCCATCCTCTTACCGTCTGGTTTTTCAGTGTCCACAATTTCTGGTCTCTTATTTTCATATATGTTGGGTACTGTTGGTTGTTTGCTCTGTTCCTCCGTAGATTGGCCAGGTTTCTCTCCCATATGTAGGGGGAAGTGGAATCTGCTCTGTCCTTGTCCATCACCATCTTCTCCTTCCATTGTCCCTTTTCTGAACCCTCCCTGACAAAGCCTCAGACCCAGTAGGTAGGTGCTCTATCTAAGACTCCATCAACCTGGCTAACACTGTTTGCCCCACCCTGGTTATCCCCTGAGACTCCATGTCATCCAACTTATGACCCACTCAAGCTGTTAATGGCTTCTCCATATGAATGGCTGTTCTCAGCTTATGATTCACAACTTCCTAAATCCTCTCAAACAAGCACGAGCCAACATTAGTGAGCCCCCAGCTCCCATTACTCTTTCTAAATTGTCCCAGATATGGCACTAGCAGCAGCCAGATTAGATCATAATTTGGCTTCAACTAGGAATCTCCAAGCAAAGTAGAAGTAACAGCCATCCCAGGCTGCTTTATAGCTCATGCAGGTTGGCCTTGGGCAGAATCCAGGTCAGGGCTGGCCTTAGCCTGAACCACCCAGGAAAGTCCAGAGCTTGCACATCCAGTAGACAGCTATAGATCATTTCAGAGCACCATCACCCTGTCCCTGTACAGCAGATCCTTCACAGAGGAAGAGGTTGGTGGTCAGTTGTAACAGATAGTTCTTGTAGCTGACTGACCTGCGTAAATCCTTCCCCTTTACCTGATAAAAACAATCAAGGCTGAAGGGTGTACTCAACCCAAACAAAAGGTGCACCTCATGTACCCAGGCTGAATGATAAGGGTGGCTCTGCCACTAGATCCCATAGGACATCTACCACATTAGGCCATGCTACCAAGACGGGAGTCATAGCAGCTCTACCTAATGCATAGAAACAAACACAGGGAGGCTGCCAAAATGTGAAGACAAAGAATCGTAGCCCAAATGAAAAGAACACATCAAAACTTCAGAAAGAAAAAGAACTAAATAAAATGGAGATAAACAATCTATCAGATGAAGAGTTCCAAAAATTGTTTATAAGTATGCTCAAGGAACTTAGTGAGGACCTCAATATCATAAAAAAGATACAATCAGAAACTAAGAATACACTAAGTGAAATAAAGAAAAATTTATGGGGACATAACAGTAGAGTGGATAAAGCTGAGCATCAAATAAAAAATTTGGAACATATGGAAACAAAAAACAACCAATCAGATCAACAAGAAGAGAAAAGAATACCCACCCTCCCAATGGGGATAGCGTTTGCAGCCTCTGGAACAACTTCAAATATTCCAATATTAACTTCATAAGGTGCCAGAAGGAGAAGAGAAGCAGCTAGAAATTGGAGATCTATTTGAAAAAATAATGAAAGAAAACTTCCCTAATTTAGTGGAGAAAATAGACACACAGGTTCAGGGAGCACAGAATATCCTAAACAAGATATATGCTAAAAGGCCCACATCATAATGACAACGCCAAAGGTTAGAGATAAAAAGAATCTTAAAAACAGCCACAGATAAAGTACTTAGTTACCCATAGGAGAGTTTCCATAAGACTGTCAGCTGATTTATCAAAAGAAACTTTGCAGAATAGAAGGGTAAGAAACACTCAAAGTCATGAAAAGCAGGGATCTACAGCTAAGATTGCTTGACCCAGCAAAGATATCATTTAAAATTAAAGGGCAGATAAAGAGCTTCCCAGACAAGAAAAAAAAACAAAAACAAAAACAAAGGAGTCCATCATCAGCAAACCGTTATTATATAAAATGTTAAAGAAACTTATTTAAGAAAAAAAGGAAATCAAAATATGAATAATAAAATGACAATATCTATCTATCTAACAAGAAATGGACCTAACAAATGAACCTAAAAAACAAACCAAGCAGAAAAAAAAAAGATCAGAGACAGAATCATGGTTATGGAGAGCATTTTGATGGTTGCCAGATGGCAGAGGTGTGTGAGTGAGTGGGTGAAGAATTGAGGGGATTAAGAAGTACAAATAGGTAGTTACAGAATAGTCATGGTGATGCAAACTATAGTATAGGAAATGGAATAGCCAAAGAACTTATATGCATTACCTGTGGACATGAATAATGGGTGGTAATTGTCTGAGGGGTGGCTAGGTGGAAGAGGGAGAAAGGTGGGAAAATTGGGACAATTGTAACAGCATAATCAATAAAATATAAAAATAAAAAGATCAATTAATATAAATAAATAAGAATTATATAGAAATTCATAAATAAAATAAGATTACATATTTCAAGCTGGTGCAGGATTTTGAATTTGAACACTACCATCTTAAGGCAACATGTATGGTACTTTCCATTTTTTTAAGATTTTATTTATTTATTCGAGGGGAAGAAAGGGAGAAAGAGAGGAGAGAAACATCAGCATGAAAGATGTTTGCTCTAACATGCTCCCAACTGGGGACTTGGCCTATAACCCAGGCATGTGCCATGACTAGGAATGAAACCCGTGACCTTTTTTGTTCACAGGTCAGCACTCAGTCTACTGAGCCACAGCAGCCAGGGAAAGTACTTTCAAATCAAGTGTTATAAAAGTACAACTAGACAAGGGGGCTTTATATATTAAGCTGGGAAGTTGGAAAATTGCACATTGTAGCCTGTGAATTTGTTTCCTACTGAGTCTGTTATCAAGAGGATCCTGACACCCACATAACACTTGCAGATGTGTAATACTCCCTTTCAGCTTGGTCACATACACATTTTATGTATATGCAGAAAGAGTTAACATATTTTCAGTATTATCCTAAAGCAATAATACCTAAAAAGACCCCATGAAAAAAATCAATTTATCACATTGGTATTAAAACATAAGTACTCTTGGTTGGAAATACTTGTGTCTCTCAGAGTACATAGATAATTCATCTGAAGTGTAGTAAAGAATTTTTTGTACACTACACTTTATTTAAAACAAGTGCTGATATACCAACAAAGGACTTTTCCTTTGAGACTTATGACTGGTATCTGGAGGCTTTTAGGTAAATTTTAACTTTCCCCATTTCTCCTAAGGTGTACACTGTGATTCTCCCTAGAAAGACTATCTGAGGGGGTCAAATACATACTTCTTTTCTTACTAACCCCCCCTTTATATTTTACTTCACTAATAATCCACTTTTAAAATCTGTTTTATGGGAAATGATTCTCAGTCCCCTCATCTCTTAAGATCCTGGTGGATTTTAAAATAAGATGCTGAAGATACTTGGAAAATGTCAGGAAACAAAAAAAGGATTTACTCATAATACTCTCAGGAATTGATTGAAAATAGAAAACAACTATTTTTTGAGTTTTGGTTTGAGAATGGACAAAAAAGAGTATGGGATATAGACCCAGTATTTCAGAAAAACAATGAATTTGAGCTTAAGAAATGTGGCAGCTTTTCATGGCTCAGTAGCAGGTAACCACAAATAATAAAACAAGATATAAACCAGAACAGCATGTTGTAGGATGGGAACAGAGTACTTTTGGTACCTAATCAATTTCCTGTTTTTAGTCCATGTACACATTATAGAAGTCTTCTCCAGGATCTATGGAGAGGTATAAGTTTAAAGCCAGGCATATGCTGCATAGCAGTTCCATCATCTATTAAGTATACACATGTGACCAGTATTTCATGAAGCACCATTCCAGCCATAAGGGTAAGAATCTAGTTGCATTGCCTTTTATGCTTCCCTTAAATCGGGCAATTTTGAGTAGAGGCAATTGTGCAGGACAAAAACAGAAGGCAAAAGTAATACAATCTGAAGATGGTTCTAGAAAGTTAAATGAGTGTCTTCTAGTCATCACTTATTTTACAGAGAAGTATGGAATATGGTTCAGCTCCATGAAGAAATGGAAACCCTAGATCTCAGACACTAAGAAATAGTTCTTATTCCACAAGAATAGGCAGAGCCTCTGAATCTGTGGTAGGGGAAATGGGTGGTGTTACCTCTCCAGCACTGTAACTTCGGAGCCTCTGGAGGTGCTGTCGGTGGGTCAGATGATTGGAAAGACGACCATTCTGAAGAGGGATACGGGGGTCAATGAAAGTGGTAGCTCGACTATTATGGTCCACGAAAAAAGACTGCAGAAAGACCAGTAAAAAAAAGCACATTGTGAGAATGAGCCAGAATAAAGTGAATGATATGAGGGGCACAGGTATCAGGTTTGTGTCTGTCTCTCTTTTTTATATCCTCAAAATTGTATGGAAAACTGGAGCACTGTGCACCTGTTTGCTCAGTAGTTGAATGAAGCAATAACAGTCACTAACACTTAATATTGTGGAGTTATAGGGTCGTAATCATAACACTTTATTTGATGTGCAAAATAAGAGAGTCTTTGATGAATTAATAATAATGATGTTTAATAAGATCTAAATAATTTTATTTATTTAGTGTTTTTTAATGATTATAGAATTACCAGTCTCACGGAGATTAAAATTTAGAAGAATAAAATAGTAAAACAAAAATAACCAATATCATTCCAAATATCATAATATAAAGGCAATCAACAATATATTCTTGTGATTTTTTCAGTTTTTTCTTTTCCTATGCAAATATAAAATACACAAATACCTCAGTGTTTTTATATATGTAATAAAAAACCTCAGTGTTATTTCAAAATACATACTTACAATTAAATTATAAAAGTAAAATTGGTTTAAAATATCAATAATTTTGGATCAGAAGATAGTGGCAAGGTAGGTAGGAGCTGAACCTACTTGCTTGTGCCACCCAATTGGGGAACTTAGCCATCTTCCAAAAAATCGAGTGAACAGCTAACAGAATCTTAGCTGACATGAATTTTGGAAGCCAACGTGTGCAGAGGATGCTTCAAAATGGGTGGTAAGGCAGGTGTTATAGGCAGATGGGGAAAGTCTCTGGGCATGGAGCCAGAAATTATGGCTTCTGTGGGGAAAATAACCGAGGACAATCTGGTCAATGATAGCAGATCAGGGGCTCCCTCCCTTCACAGAATGAGGAATCCACAGACTCATGCCAGGAGCAACTTGAATGCACAGAGTTGGTGGGGGAGAAACAGGCTGCACACATGCATGCAGCTGGCAGCTCACCCAAGCTTGGGCGCTGGTCACCAGCTGGGACCATGCCAGAGAGTGGGGTGGATTCTGGATGCACCTAAAGCTGGAAGAAGAGGAGGGCTGTGACTGGCTGTGACCGAGATGGAATCTTAGCTTGCCAGAGAGTTGTCGTTTGTGGAAAGACAGCATAGGCTCAGAGCTACAGCACTAGCACCCATAGACAATTTTTTTTCAAAAAGAGAGCTGAGGCATCCTGGCCATGGACCCTACACACATACAGCTGCCCAGCCAACAAGGAAGGAAGTTTGTGAGGTGATCCTCTCCCAACCAGTATATATGGGTGATTTGATCAAAGTGCGCAAAGTGAGGTGGTTTCTTGGCTCAGCCCTGTGCAGTGGCACAAAGTACAGAGTGTGGGCCACAGCATGCTATCAGGACAGTGGACTGGAACTGTGCACCTGAGACTAAGTGAGGTCAGAGTGGGCCCCCTACCTTGGCAGAACCTTCAGGAAAGGGAAATTGAACCCAGTACCCCATCTCAGGCAGGAGTTGGGAAGATCTGCAAAACTGTCTAGGTAGGCTTAACAACCTTTGGGGGAAGGTATTCTGCAAGAGTACCTTGATAGAAAGATTAATGCCTAAAAACGTCCATTTTGAACTTCCCAAAGGAAGGCAAAGTACACTGCATTCAAGGGCACTGTTTCATTGAAGCCATCAAAACAGGAAGTTAAGAAAGGGTGCAGCAAGGGAGAGTCAGTGTGCTGCCCAGACTTGGCTCACACACAGAGCTGCAGACTACACGAAGCAAAAGAGAGCTGACACTCTTACACAGATTGCTCCCTGTCCCACAATAATATGGACAGCTATTTAAATAAACTGAGACAGACTAAGATGAGAGGTGTAGGGAGAGCACACACCCACAACTTTCCCACAAGATGGAACAGTGCCGTCCAGGGGAGACACAGAGACTTCACCCTCTCAATTGTAATAGAAGTTCCCTCTAGAGTAAGGAGAAGGAGATACAGGCAGTGTTTCCAGAATCTGGACAACCCACCCTGGGACCTTGAGCTGAGTGAAAACCAGAGAAGCATCCTGAAAGAAGTCAGAAGGCTAACACCAACAGCTGAGATGGATTTCACCTTGTTCTTCATCAGAACTTGCATGCTTTTATTCCTTCTTTTTTTGTTTCATTTCATATAGCATTTTAATGTTTCTTCTTTTGCTTCACTTGTATTCCAACTAAGTCACTGCTCTTGGTCTTTTATTTGTCATTCTTTTTATTCAGATTGTATATATTTTTCATATTATTGTTATCCCAAATTCAACATAGCCTCCTTCCCTGGTCTTTCTCCATTTTGCCATCTTCCTGACTGTTCTGATTGTTGTAAACTTTATTTTTTCTCACACTACAGCACATGTTCCTATTCCTTACTCTTACTACTTCTCCTCCATCTTATCTCGCAAAAGCATTCGCCTTTCTTAAGTCAGCTCACATTCTTTTCCAGCCTTATGATAGTCTTATTTTCTTTATACCTTTATAAGTTGTGGCTAATTGGGCAAAATATCATGGTTATTGCTGTACTTTTCCAACAGAACTCCTATTTGTTCATTATTTGTTTGTACTTTAAATCCCATAGGAAATACTTCTGCTGTCTTACTCCATTTTGCCTTCTTTCTGCCTCTGGTCAATTGAGTGAGGAATTTTATTTGAATAATTTTCCTTTCTCTTAGCCTGGGCTTTACTCCTTACTCATATTAGTTTGCCTTCCTCATCCTATCAAAATAACTTTTCTTTACTGTAGACATCTCATATTCACTTTTCTCTCTTGCACAATATTCTCATTCCCTTTCCACCTTTATTAAACATCATCAGCTGTCATTGCTATCGACCCTGCACTGTTTTTTTCTGGAATTGCCCTCTCATGTGTCATTAATCAATGCCTTTTCAATTTTACTTCAAACCTTATAGTACACTCTTCTCTATTCTTACTCCATTTTTGCCATTACCATTCTGTGTTTTACTTACATTTTAAATTTTGTTTTCTCCCTTTCTTAGCCTCAGTTCTATTCATATCCTTATCAATTCTCATCCCTCTTACCACTCAATCACATTTCCCCCTTTTTAGTCATTTCATATTCCCTTTGTCCTATCTTACAATATTCTTAATCTCTCTTCACCTTTATTAATCTTTGCTCAATTGCAGTTAATACTGCTGATGTGGCAGGGGATTCTTTTTGCTGGCATAAGTTTGGTTGTCTGGTAATATAACTTTGTTAAATAAAACCTGTACAACAGCATACAAGACAAGGCAGGAGGTGTGATGGCCAGTCAGTCAGCGGGAAGGGAGAACACACTGGAGAAGAAGCCATCAATAAGCAGAGCACAAGTACAATAAAAAAGCCCAAACAAATGGGAGAAAGGGCAAACCTAGAGTATCCAGACAAGGATATCAACATGTGACATCACCAGAGGCAAACCCAGAAAGAACAAACTGGTAAATGCTAGAGGTTACCAAGATGAAATCCACTGCTGTCTTCTCCATGATGAGCAATATTTTCTTTTCTGAACAGCTTTTAAATATTCATTTATTGTGCATCAAGTTTGTGCATATTAAATCACTAAAATTTATACTATAGTTTATTACTTCTTTTTAATAATAGTCTTACTGTCTTTACACCCTATTAATACTGGCTTATTTGCTGGTGATAGTGGGATTGTGGGGGCACTTAATTTTGGCAGGTGTGAGTTTGTTCCCTGGGTTTTGTGGTTTTGTTCTCGCATCACCTGCAGAATAGAATAAAAGATATGGTGGGCAGGGTGACCATTAGTCAAACAGCTAGAGGGAAGGAACCACTGAAGAATGACCCAACAACAATCAAAATGCAATCACATCCAGAAAGTCAACATAAATAGCATAAAGGGCATCTCAAGAGCAACAAATTCAAGGAGATTGAGGAGACTGCACCACTGAATCTGAAAGGTCTCCTATCATAGAAGTTCAAACCACAAACACAGGGAGTTAAAACATGTCAATTTAAGAAGCAGAGACAAATAAGAAGAGTCTCACAAACAAGAAAAGACAAAGAAACAACCCCCAAATAATGAAGAGGAAGAATCTTCAGAAACAATGTTAAATTGAATAGAGGCAAGTCAACTATCAGAAATTGAGTTCAAAGCAATGGTTATAAGGAAGCTCAATGAGCTCACTGAGAATTACCAAAAATTACAGGGAAACTATGAGAAACTTGCTGCAAACTACATCAACATGATAAAGGACAAAAAAACTATCAAAAAGGGCCAAGAGGAAATGAGAATACAATTTCTGAATTGAAGAACACAGTAGAAGGTATCAAAAGCAGGTTAGACAAAGCAGAGGATTAAATTAGCGAGTTGGAGGACAGGTAGGAAAAAACTTCAAGGAACAGACAACTGTCCAAAACCAAGGAGACACAAGGAAGGCAGTCCTAATAAGGAAGTTCAACCAATACAGGTGTAGTTAAAAAAGATAGAAACATTTGAAATAGTAACCTAAGGCTACATCTACAAGAACTGGAGGAACAACAACAAACAAAGCACAGAATGAGCTGAAAGAAGGAAAAAAAACAAGACCAGAGCAGAATTAAATGACATAGAGACTAAAACAATAATTCAAAAAATCAACAAATCCAGATGCTGATTGTTTGAAAATATAAACAAAATCGACAAGCCTTTAGCAAAATCATTAAGAAAAAAAGACATGACCAAAATTAATAAAATGAGAAATGAAAGTGAGAGATTAGAACTGATACCAAATAAATAAAAATGATTGTAAGAAATTACTACAAACAACTATATGCCAAAAATGCTGAAAACCTAGGTGAAATGGACAAATTTCTAGAAAAATATAATCTTCCCAAAGTGAATAAAGAAGCAGCAGAAATGCTGAACAGACTGATAACAACTGACAAAGTCAAAGCAGTAATCAAAAAACTGCCAGCACACAAAAGCTGTCGTCTGGATGGTTTCAAAGCAGAATTTTACAAAACATTCAGGAAGAGCTAACCACTATCCTTCATAAACTATTCCAAAAATTTCAAGAGGAAAAACTCTGAAACTCTTTGAATGAATCTAGTATCCTCCTAATCACATAATCAGATAAAGACACAAAGAAAGACACTACAGGCCAATGTTCACTAATGAACAGAAACACTAAAATCCTCAATAAAATATTGGCAAACTGAATACAGCAATACATTAAAAAAATCATACACCATGATCAATGAGATTCATCCCAGGTATGCAAGAACGATATATTAAAAATGAATAAACATAATACATCACATAAACAAAAAGAAACACAAAAATCACATGCTCATATCAATAGATGCAGAAAAAGCATTTGATAAGGTACAGCACTCATTTATGACAAATACACTTTGCAAAGTAGAAGTAGAGGGAGCCTACCTAGGCCCAATAAATGCTATATATGAAAAACCTACAGCCAATATCATATCAATGAGCAAAAACTAAAAGCTTTTCCCAAAAGTTCAGGAACAAGACAAGGATGTCTGTTTCCATCACTTCTGTTCAACATAGTATTGGAACTCCTAGCCACAGTGATTAGATGAGAAGAAGAAATAAAAGGCATCCAAATTTAAAACGTGGAAATAAAACAGTTACTGTTTACGGATGACATGATAGTGTCCATAGGAATACTATAGATTCCACAAAAAAACAGAGTCCTAATAAGTGAATTTTGCAAAAGACCATAATACAAATATTTAGAAATGAATGGCATATTTGTACACCTACAATGAAATATTATAAACAGATATCAGGAAAAATAATCCCATTTGCTCTAGCAAAAAGAAAAGATACCTAGGAATAAAGCTAAGTAAGGAAGTAAAGACCTGTACTCAGAAATTACACAACACTGAAGAAAGAAATTAAGGAAGATAAAAATAAATAGAAGCATGTACCCTATTCATGTATTAAAAGAATTAACACAATCAAAATGTTCAAACTACTCAAAGCAATTTATAGATTCAATGCAATTCCTAATAAAATACCAATGATATATTTCACAGATATAGAAAACATATTTCAGCCCTGGCTGGTGTAGCTCAGTGGATTGAGCACAGGCCTGTGAACCACATGATCATGGTTCGATTCCCAGTCAGGGCACATGCCTGGATTGCAGGCCAGTTCCCAGCAGGGGACTCACGAGAGGCAACCATACATTCATATTTCTCTCCTTCTCTCCTTCCCTTCCCCTCTAAAGATAAATAAATAAAATCTTAAAAAAACATATTTCAAAGATTTACATGGAACTATAAATAACCACAAATTGCCTCAGTAATTTTGAGAAAGAATAACAAAGTAGGAGGGATCACAATATCTGATATTACAAGGCCATTGTAATCAAAAGAGTCTTGAACTGGCATAAGAACAGACACATAGACAATGGAACAAAATAGAGAGCCCAGAAAAAAAAAACCAATTAATATTTGACAAAAGGGAGAGAAGCTTAAACTGGAGTTACATTAGCCTCTTCAACAAATGGTGTTGGGAGATATGAACAGTTACATGCAAAAAAATAAAATTAGGTCAACAACTTATACAAAATACAAAAAAACACACAAGATGGATAAAAGACTTAAATATAAACTATGATACCATAAAAGTCCTTGAGGAGAATACAAGCAGAAAAATCTCAGATATCCACACAGCAATATTTTCACTGATATATGCCCTGGAGCAAGAGACATAAAGAAAATAATGAAGAAATGGAACTTGATCAAAATGAAAAGCTTCTTAATGAAAATATCAGCAAAATGAAAAGAGATCCTAACATATGGGGAAATGTATTTGCAAAGGATACCACGGACAAGGATTTTCTCTCCAAAATATATACAGAGCACACATGACTACACACCAGGAAGACAAGCAACCCCCCTAAAAATTGGCAAAGGACCTGAAGAGACACTTCTCTGAGGAGGATATGTGCAGGGCCCAGAGACATATGAAAAGATGCTCAGGATTGGTAGTTGATAGCCATCAGAGAGATGCAAATTAAAACCACAATGAGATAACCATTCACACTGATCAGGATGGCCATCACAAACAAATCAATAAACAAGTGTTGGAGAGATTGTGGTAAAAAGGGAACCCTAGTGCACTGCTTGGGGGAATGCAAACTGGTGTAGCCACTTTGGAAAACAGTATGGAATTTCCTCAGAAAACTAAAAATGAAACTGCCTTTTGACCCAGCAATTCCACTGTGAGGATTATATCCTAAGAACCCTGCAACACCAACCCCAAAGAACCTATGCACCCCAATGTTCATAGCAGCACAATTTACAATAGCCAAGTGCTGGAAGCAACCTAAGTGCCCATCAGTAAATGAATGGATCAAAATAGTATGGTACATTTAGACAGTGGAATACTACAAAGCAGAAAGAAAGAAGGAGTTCATACCCTTTACAACAGCATGGATGGAACTGGTGAGCATTGTGCTAAGTGAAATAAGCCATGTGGTGAGGGACAAATACCATATGATCTCACCTATAAGTGGAACTTAATCAACAAAATGAACAAGCAAGCAAAATATAAAAAGAAACATCTAAATCAAGAACAATCTGATAGTAACCAGAGCGGAAGTGGGAGGGGATAATGGGGGGTAGGGAATAGAGTTTTTAGGAACAACTATAAAGAACACATGAACAAAACCAAGGGAGGGTGGAAGCAAGAGAGGGGGATGGCTGGGGGATGGAAATGGTGGGGCATAAGTGCAGATAATTATAACTGAGAAAAATAAAATAATTTAAATATTTTAGTTTGATGTGATCCCATTAGTTTTTTCCCTTGCCTATAAAGATGCATCACAAAAAATATTGGTAAAACAAATGCCAGAGATTTTACAGCCAACACTTTAATTTGAGAGATTTGTGGTTATCAACCTTACAGTTAAGTTTTTAATCCACTCTGAATTTATGCTTGTTTGTACTGCTGTAATAAGGTGGTCTAGTTTCATTTTTTACATGTATCTGTCTAATTTTCCTGCATAGACTGTTCTTGCGCCTTTGTCATACATTAATTATTCATAACATATAGGCCTGGTTTCATTTCTGGGCTCTTTATTCTATTCCATTGATTGAGGTGTCTGTTATTTTTTTAAGAAGATAGTTCTTTTAAAAAATATTTATTTATTTTCAGAGAAGGGAAAAGTGGTAGAGAGAGAGGAAGAGAAACATCAATGTGTGGTTGCCTCTCACATGACTCCTACTAGGGACATGGCCAGCAACCGAGATATGTGCCCTGGACTGGGAATGAAAATGAACAAAGAGCCAAAAACCTATGGGACACAGCAAAGGCAGTCCTGAGAGGGAAATTCACAGCAATGCAGACCTATTTGAAAAAGATAGAAAAGTTTCAAATAAACAACCTAACCATACATCTACAAGAACTAGAGGAATAACAACAAACCAGGCCCAGACTGAGTAGAAGGAAGGAAATAATCAAGATCAGAGCAGAATTAAATAACACAGAGAATAAAACAACGTTAAGGGATTAATGAATTAAAGAATTGCTTCTTTGAAAATTTATAACTATTGCTGTTGTTTTCTTTAGCTATGCAGAAGCTCTTTATTTTGATGAAGTCCCATTTGTTTATTCTTTCCTTTATGCCCCTTGCTCTAGCGGACATATCAGTGAAATTATTACTGTGTGGAATATCTGAAATTTCTTGCCTAGCTTGTCCTCTAGGGCTTTTATGGTATCCCTACTTATACGTAAGCCTTTTACCATCTTGAGTTTATTTTTGTATATGGTGTAAGTTGGTGGTTGAGTTTCTTTTCTTGACAGGTAGCTGTCCAGATCTCCCAACACCATTTGATGTAGAGGCTATTTTGATTTCATTTTATACTCCTGCCCACTTTATCAAATGTTAATTGACCATAGAGACTTCAGTTTATTTATGGGCCTTCTACTACATTCCACTGATTTAAGTGTCTGTTCTTATGCCAGTACCAGGCTGTTTTGATTACAGTAGCCTTGTAATACAGTTTCATTTTAAGTACTGTATTCCTTCCTATTTTGTTCTTTCCCAAAATTGCAATGGCTATTCTGGGTCATTTTAGGGTTCCATATACATTTTTGAATTGTTTGTTCTATATCTGTGATATATGCCATTGGTACTTTAATAGGTATTACATTGAATCTGTAAATTGCTTTGGGTAGTATGGACATTTTGATGATGTTAATTCTTCCAGTCCATGAACATGGTATATGTTTCCATGTATTTGTGTCCTTTTTATTTTCTTTCTTCAGTGTTGTGTAGTTTTCTGAGTACAGGTGTTTTACCTATTTAGTTAGGTTTATTCTTAGGTAACTTATTTTTCTTGTTGCTACATCTAATGGTATTAATTTTTATTTCTTTCTGATATTTCATTGTTGGTGTACAAAAATGCCTTTGATTTCTGAATATTGACTTTGTATTCTTCTGTTTTGCCAAATTTATTTATTAGGTTGAACAGTTTTGGGGTAGAGTCTATAGGATTTTCCATGTACACTATTATGTCATCTGCAAACAATGACAGCTTTGTTTCCTCCTTTTCAATTTAGGTGCCATTTATTTCCTTTTCTTGTCTGATCACTGTGGCTAAAATGTCCAATACTACATTGAATACAAGTGTTGAAAGTGGACAACCTTGTCTTGCTTCTGATCTTAGTAAGAAAACTTTACTTTTTGCTCATTGAGTATGATGTTGGCTTTAGATCTCTCACATATGGCCTTTATGTGATATTAAATGTTCCTTGCATCACCATTTTGCTAAGTGATCTTAGCATAAATAGGTGCTATACCTTATCAGATGCGTTTTCTGCATCTATTGATATAATCATGTGATTTTTCTTTTTCTTTTTGTTTATGTGATGTATTATGTTTATTGATTTTTTAATATTGTACTGTCCTTGCATCCCTAAAATGAATCCCACTTGATCATAGTGTATGATCTTTTTCATATATTGCTTGATGTGGTTTGCCAATATTTGGTTGAGGATTTTATAATATGTGTTCATCAGTGATAATTTCCCTGTAGTTTTCTTTCTTTGTTGTGTCTTTATCTGGTTTTGGGATTAGGGTGATGATGCTGGCTTCATAAAAAAATAGTTTGGGAGTCTCCCCTGTTCTTCGATTTTTTTAATAGTCTGTGAAGGACAGGAATTAACTCTTTCTTAAATTCTTTTTAAATTTTCCTGTGAAACCATCTGGTCCAGGGCTTTTGTGTGCTGGGAGATTTTTGATTACTGGTTCAATCTTGTCACCTGTTATTGGTCTGTGCAGTCTTTCTGCTGCTTCTTTATCCAGTTTTGGAAGATTATATTTTTCTAGAAAATTGTCCATTTTCCCTAGGTTTTCAAATTTCTAGGCACAGAGTTCTTTGTAATTTCTTACAACCTTTTGTATTTCTGTAGTATCACTTGTAATCTCTCCTCTTTCATTTCTGATTGTGTTTATTTAGGTCCTGTCTTTTTTTGTATGAATCTGCTTAAAGACTTCTTAATTTTGTTTATCATTTTAAAGAACCAGCTCCTGGATTTTTTGAGCCTTAAAATTGTGTTTTTACTCTCTATGTAATCTAATTCTGCTCTGATCTTTGTTCTTGACTTCCTTCTACTTGCTCTAGGTTTTCTTTTTTGTTGTTCCTTCAGTTCTTATAGGTGTACTATTAGGTTGTTTATTTGAGATGCTTCTATCTTTTTTAGGTAAGCTTGTATCACTATAAATTTTCCTCCCATGATGGCTTTCGCTGTGTCCCATGAGTTTTGGACTGTTGTGAGTTCATTTTCATTTGTTTCTAGAAACTTTTTTATTTCTTCCTTGACCTCATTCTTGAACCATTCATTGTATAATAACATGCTATTCAATCTTCATGAATTTTACCATTTTTTAGTTTTTTTTCCTTGAGGTTGGTTTCTGGTTTCAGTCTGGTCAGGAAAAATGCTTGATATGATTTCAGTGTTCTTGAATTTGTTGAGGCTTGTTTTGTATCCTATCACATAGTATATCTTTGAAAAGATTCCCTGTGCATTTGAAAAGGGTGCATATTTTGCTTCTTTGGGATGAAAGGTTATATATATATATGTATAAACACTTAAGTCCATTTGATCTAAGACATTGCTCAATGCTGCAGTATATTTCTTGATATTTTGTTTGGAAGATCTGTCCATTTTTGACAGTGGGGTGTTAAAATTCCCCACTATAATTGTGTTGCTGTCAATATCTTTCTTGAAGTCCTCCAAGATTTTCCTTATGTATTTGGGTACTCCTATATTGGGTGCATATGTTTGTAGTGTTTAGGCATTCTTGATGAATTTTTGCCTTGAGTATTATGAAGTGTCCTTCTGGGTCTTCTTTTATGGCCCTTGTTTTGAAGTCTATTTTTGTCTGATATGAGTATTGCTACTCAGGCTTTTTTTTTCTTGTCCATTTGCTTGGAATATTTTTTTCCATCCCTTCACTTTTAATCTTTGTAGGTCTTTTTTTCTGAAGGGGGTCTCTTGTATGCAGCATATGTTTAGGTCATGAATTTTTATCCTTTCAGCTACTCTATGTCTTATGATTGGAGGATTTAAGCCATTTACATTTAAGGATATTATTGATAGGTATTTATTCACTGCCATTTTACTTCCTTCATACCTATGTTTCTCTGTCATTGTTTTTTTCTTCCTTTTCTGAAATCAGTTCCTTTAGCATCTCTTGCAGTGCTGGTTTGGTGCAGGTATATTGTGGAGCCTTCTTTTCTTCTGGGAAACTCCTTATTTCACCTTCCATTTTAATTGAGAGCCTTGCTGGATAGAGTAGTCTTAGTTGTGGGCTTTTATTTTTCATTATGTGGAATATTTCTTGCCATTCCCTTTCGCCTTGTTGTGTTTCCATTGAGAAACACCTGCTTGCCTTATCAGGGCTGCCTTGTATGTTACTTCCTATTTCTCCCTTGCTGCTTTTTACATCCCCTCTCCATTTTGGAATATTGCCATTTTAATCATGATGTGTCTTGGAGTGGGTCTCTTTGGATTCTTCTTGATTGGGACTCTGTGTTTTCTGCATTTGTGTGACTTTTTCTCTCATCAAAGTAGTGAAGTTTTCCATCATTACATTTTCAAACAGGTTTTCTTACTCTTGCACTTCTCCTTCTAGCATCCCTATTATATGAATATTATTATGTTTCATGTTGTCCTGCATTGCCCTTAACACCTCTTTATTCTTTCTGATTCTTTTTAACTTTTTTTGCTATTCCTGGGAGTTATTTTCTACCTTGTCATTCAGCTCGCTGACACAATCCTATGCTTCATCTAGCCTGCTTTTTACTCCTTCTACTGTGTTCTTCAATTCAGAAATTTTATTCTTATTTCCTCTCGGATCCTGTTGATAGCTTCTATTTCCTTTTTCATGTTTATGTAGTTTGCAGTGAGTTCATCATAGTTTCCCTGTAAGTTTCTGGTAATTCTCAGTAAGCTCTTTGATCTCCCTTATAACCATTGCTTTGGGTATAGTTGAGTTGCCTCTATTTCACCTAGCATTCTTTCTTAGGCTTCCTCTTTTCCTTTGTTTGAGGTTTGTTTGCTTGTCTTCCCATTGTTTGTGAGACTTTTCTTGTTAGCCTCTGCTTCTTAAATTGATCTGTTCTGACTCCCTGGTTTTGGGTATGAACTTCTATGGTAGGAGACCTGTGAAATTCAGTGGTGCAGTCTCCTTGATCTTCTGAACATGCTACCCTTGGGATGCTCTTTATGGTTGCTCTCTGGGTATACTTTGGTTTTGATTGTTGTTGGACCATTCTTTGGTGGGCTCTTCCCTCCAGCTGTTTGCCTGAGGGTCACTCTGCCCATCATGTCTTGTATGCTATTGTGCAGGTGCAGACAGGGTGTGTCAAAGCTGGTTCTTCTGTCCATTAGAGGTTATGAAGCTTCTCTCTCACTCTGGTTCAGATGTTTGTTCTTGGTAATTTCTCCACCTTTTAGTTGTAATTTCAGATTGTTCCTTGGTAAAAGTTAGTGTGGCTTCCACTCACTCCTTTGCTGTCTTCTTTTATTATCTGTTGGTGTGTTCTTTTTTGGTAGGTTCCCTCTTACAGCAGATATATTAGTGTTCACAGCTCCCACTGACTCTTGTATGGGATCAGTTGGAGGATGAAAGCAAAATGGATTAAGACAGTGGGAGTGTATTCTATGGTATTTAAAGTACCAACACATAGAGAAGAGATAGGAAATCCTTTGGATAAGTATAGAATTACCCATAGTATCTCACCCAAATAGGCACTTTTTATAAAGGGTGGAAATGAGATAAGACTCTTATTAGAGGTGGGGAAGGATTGTGAGCTGAATCCAGAAAAGAGAGTGCTTGTGGGATTTCAGATTATGAGATATAGTGAGAGTAATGGATAGAAAATAAGCATAGGTATGAAAGAATAGGGTTAGCCACAAGAGTAATAAAGTTCTGGAAGATAGTGAAATGTGCTAAGATCTGGGAGGGGTGCTGTATAGCATTTACCATTATATGAAACAATAATTATTTACAATAATACTGTAAAAACAATAATATGAAAAGAACTATATGATCTGAATGACAAGAATAGGAAGTACATGACCTAGTGTGGTAGGCTATTGGAACACAAGTGAAGTGAAAGAAGAAAAATTAAAGTACACTCTGAAAGAGAGAACAAAAAAATCAGTCAAACAATGCAATTAAACAAACAAATGAAATGAAGAAAAATTTAAGAAATACTAATGAAGTAAAAGAAGTACAAATAATGGAAAATAATAATAATACAAATAAACAATAACATGCAAGTTCTCGGTAATGGTAAAGTGAAACTTGTCTCAGTTTCTCAGTTGTTGGGGTTAGTCTTGTGTTCCTTCTTTGGGTCTGTCTCTGGACCTTTCACAACTGTAGGTCTTATTGTCTCACTTGGGTAAAAGAAAAGCCTCCTGCTGACTTTCAACCCACCAAAAAAGTTCCACTGGGTTCCTCGAAGCTGTTGAGCTTTCCTTTTCTCCCTTCCTATGATTTTGTGAGAATGGGGGCCAGGTCTGGACTTTAATCTGCACAGTTGCCCAGCCTCCACTCTAGTTCCTCAGTGCACTGCTGGGCCCCCATTGCCCGTCTGCCCTAGGCTGGTGCCTTCAGTCCAGCAGTTTTGCTGCCCCTGTGGTGCACTAATTAGAGACAACTAACACACCACCATCTCCCTCTTTGTTGTCCTAGGTGCTAGGCACTCTCAAAGTCTCTTCAGGGTAATTCAACTTCCCCACTGAATTAAGTCTTTCTGGGGACTGCTAACTCCCTGAGTCCTACGGTTGTCCTCTGCTGGGGTGCCTCCTCCATCTTCTTAGCAAGCCAGCCAAGCTGCCTGGGGATGAGGGTGTGCTGTGGCAGTGACTTGGGGGTGGTAGCTGTAGTTGGGGTGAGGTGGGTTGGGGTTGTAGCAGCAGTCGTGGAAGTGGCAGGGGCATGGCCTCCACTTCTGCTGTGGCTGCAAGCGTGTGGCTGGGGCAGCAGCTGCTGAAGAGTTTCCTGAACAGTGACTGAGAGTCTTTTTTTTTTAAATAAAATTCTGTTCAAGTCTGCCACTCTTAACAAGCATCTGGCCTGTCATACAGCCCCACTTTCCAACCAGACCGGAGACTATCCAGGTTAGGGTCCATGATAGCCTAGCTCTTCTCCTTTCTCTAGGGGTCACCTGGTTCCCCACTTTCTCTGGTAATGACCCAGCCAGCATCTACAGTTCCAACAGTTGAACATTACCCCTGTGTATCACCCACCTCATCTTTATTCCCTCAACTACTTCAAGCATCGAGGTCCATCCTGGTGCCGCTCTGTCCTCTATGTTTGTCAGGGGAGGGAGCTGTTGAATTGCCTCTCTACCAAGGATCCTGTGGCAGGTGCTGGGCTGGGGACTGTAGCAGCCCTGGTCTCTGCACTGGACCCAGGGACCTCACTGTCCCAATGCAGTCTCTTTACCATGTGTTTTTCAATGTCTTCTACAATTTTGACCTCCAAACTTCATATAAGCTTGGATTTCTTTGGCTGTTTACTCTGTTCCTCAAAAGATCAGCTAGGTGTTCCACCTGCATGCAGGGGAAAGTGGGCTCCACTCCCACCTACCTAGCAGCCATCTTCTCATTGCCATTCAATTCTTTACAATTATGTTCTTAGTATTTTTCTTCTTTTGGAGGAAGTCCCTTTAACATTTCTTGAAATACTGTTTTGGTGGTAATGAATATCTTAAGCTTTTTCTTGTCTTTGAAGATTTTTAATTTCACTTTTAGTTTAAATAATAGCTTTTCTGGGCTTTCATCTCTTTGAATGTTTTGTGCCAGTTTTTTCTGGCCTGAAAATTTTCTGTTTAGAAATCAGCTATCTTATGTGAGTTCCTTTGTAGGTAACTAAATGTCTTTCACTTGCTGTTTTTAAGTTTCTCTCTTTCTGTTTCACTTTTGAAAATGTAATTATGTACCTCTGTATGGGCCTCTTTGGGTTTATATTGTTTGGGACCTTCTGCACTTACAGGACTAGTGTGCCTTTTTCCTTTACCAGGTAAATAATGTTTCCAGTTATTGTTTCTTTAAGTGTTTTCTCAATCCCTTCCTCTCCATTCTGTTTTTGATACGCCTGTGATGACAATGCTGTTATTCTTGATGTTGTCTGAAAGGTCCCATATACAATACTTATTAAAAATTTATTTTTGTTCTCTAATTGAGTGTTTCCTACTACCTTGTCTTCTAAATAGCTGATTAAATTATCTGCTTTATCTAATCTGCTTTTGATTCCCTATGTATTCTCCAGTTCATAAAAAAATTTCTATGTCCTTCTTTTTAAAAATATTTTTTAGTGCTCGCTTCGGCAGCACATATACTAAAATTGGAACGATACAGAGAAGATTAGCATGGCCCCTGCGCAAGGATGACATGCAAATTTGTGAAACGTTCCATATTTTTCCAGAAAGAGCAAGAAAGGGAAAAGAGGCTCAAAAAGAATGAAGATGGGCTAAGAGAAATGCAAGATAATATGAAACATAATAATATCCGAATAATAGGAATACCAGAAGGAGAAGAAGAAGAACAAGGGATAGAAAACCTATTTGAAAGAGTAATGATGGAAAATTTTCCTAATTTGATGAGAGAAAAAGTTACACGAATCCAGGAATCACAGAGAGTCCCATTCAAGAGGAACCCAAAGAGGCCCACTTCAAGACACATCATCATTAAAATGG